>NC_083424.1:9547695-9847695 GCF_020745735.1 Hemiscyllium ocellatum | reverse complement strand
CTATGTGAAAAGGTTGCCCCTTAGGTGTGTTTTATATCTTTCCCCTCTCACCCTAAACCTATGCCCTCTAGTTCTGGACTCCTCAACCCCAGGGAAAAGACTTTGTCTATTTATCCTATCCATGCCCGTCATAATTTTATAAACCTCTATAAGGACACCCCTCACCAGTTTGGGCCAAAGGCCCTTTTCTCTACGCTGTAGGACTCTATGAGTGTATTCAATGAGCCAAGAGGCTACCTACTGCTGACAACCCCAAATCTACTTGACTAATCAATATTCACACCGAGAACGCACAGGTTCACATGTTTTAAGAATGACCTTGTGAGCAATCTCATAATTAGATGCTGAAATATTTGTTCAGTGAGCAAACCTGATTCTGAAATATAGCACATCTAAGCTATCCTGAGGGATAACGGTTAACCTGATTGAACCATCTCACCGCATATTGCGGAGACTCATGAAAGGCCTTAACACGGTCACTACCGGTAATGAAAAGTGCCCATCTGCCTCAGATTACCGTTTATATTATTTAGCCTTTATATTATTCTGGGAGTGCTTTAAGCAAATATTGACAATTTTAGATCATACTTGTATTGAATACTCAAGAATTAGAAAATGCTATAATACTAAGGTCAGTTTATGAGCCAAAATCACTTACAAGCACCTTCTCATTTTCACTGAGTATTGCAGGACAGAGGGCAGAAAATAGGAGCAGGAGAAGGCCATGCGGCCCTTTGAACCAACTCCACCATTCAATATGATCATGGCTGATCATCCATCTCAGTCCCCTGTTCCTGCTTTCTCCCCCATACCCTTAGACCCCTTTAACTCTAAGAATTAAATCTAACTCCTTCTTCAAAACATCCAATATTTTGGCCTTACCACTTTCTATGGCGTTGAGCTTCACAGACACACGACTCTCAGGGTGAAGACCTAATTTCAGTAATAAATGGCTTACCACATAACCTTAGACTGTGCCCCTGATTCTGGACTTCCCAGTCATTGGGAACATGCTTCTTGCATTTACCTTGTGAGAAATTTTATAGATTTCTACAAAATACCCCAAATTCTTCTAAATGCCATGCACTTGCCTCTATCCAGATGTGGTGGGGTGTAACTTCTGGGGGACAGGGCTTGGGCTGGCTCTGCTCTGAAGCTGCCAAAGGATCTGCTTCTTTCTTGTCTTCTGAGAAAAGACCAATCTTCTGTTGCACTGTCATCTGCCAGGCTCCAACCATTTCACGCATAAACTGCAAAAGGTAACAACAGCTGTTTCTTCTTGCAATCAATAAATAAAGTACAATTGATGAAAAAGATGGTCGCATTGAAGATCAAAAACTTTTTCATTAGTTGTCAAATAAAATTGGTCACAAACACAGAAAATACTGCAGAAGTTCAGTCACGGTCAGTGTGGCAGCATCAATGGAGGGGGAAACAGAGTTCACATCAAAACTGAAGAGTTTTATTTTACTTTTGGCTGGGCAAGCTTTTGCTCCCATCCCTAATTGCTCTGGGTTTGGAGTCATAATGAGGCCAAACCAGGTTGGATAGCAGTTTTCTTCCCAAAAGATATTAATGAACTAGGTGGGTTTTTCCTACAATCAACAATGGTTCCAAGAACTCTGTTTTTCCCCAGAAGGTTTCATGTTTGTTTCAGATTTCGACAATAAGACCATAACAGCAAAATTAGTCATTCAGCCCATTGCATCTCCTCTGCCATGTGATCATGGCTGTATATTTCTCAACCTCATTCACCTGCCTTCTCCCGTGACCTTTGATCCCTTTACCAATGACTAAGAAACTCTCAATGACATGGCCTCCACAGGGCCTGCAGCCCTGAGTGTACAGATTCACCACCCTGGAGCTAACAAAATTCCTCCTCATCACAATTCTAAAGGGTTACCCCTTCATTGAAGCTGTGCCCTCGGGCTCTAGTCTCGCCTACGAGTGGAAACACCTTCACCACGTCCACTCCATCCAGGCCTCTCAGTATTCTGTAAGCTTAAATCAAAACCCACCCCCCACCCCCGATCCCATAACCCTTTGAAACTCCATCGTGTAATGACTCCGGGTCCTTAACCGCTCCTCACAACAAGCCCCTCATCCCAGGATCATTCTTGTAAATCTCCTCTGGACTCCCTCCAATACAGACACGTCATTCCTGTGGTATGGGACCCAAAACTGCTCACAATATGCCAACTGCAGTCTGACCAGAGCTTAATACAGCCTCAGCAGTACATCCCTGCTCCTGTAGTTTAGTCCTGTTGAGATCAATGCTAACATTGCATTTGCCTTCCTAACTGCCAACTGAACCTGCATGTTAACTTTAAGAGCATCCTGAACTAGGGCTCCCAAGTCCCTTTGTGCTTCAGAATTCTGAAGCCTTTTTGTGTTTAGAAAATAGACTAGACCTCTACTCTTCCAACTGAAGTGCATAACCTCTCATTTTCCCAGTGTTCCACCTGCCACTTCTTAGCCAACGCTCTTAGTTTGTTCAAGTCCTTCTGCAGCCTCCACACTTCCACAACCTCTCCCTCCACCTATCTTTCTGTCACCTGTAAACATGGCAACAATGCCCTCAAGCTCCTTTGTCCAGATCTTTAACGTATAACATGAATAGTTGTGGTCCCAACGCTAACCTTTGCAAAAGGATACGAGTCACTAGCTGCCAACCTGAAAAAGATCCAGAAATCCTAACTCTCTGCCTTCTGCCAGTCAGCCAATCCTCTATCACAGCCCCTAACATCATGGACTCTTATCTCAGTCAGCAGCCTCCTGTGCTGCACCTTGTCAAAGACCTTCTGCAAATCCAAACAGTCCAAAGATGTGCAGGTTTCAGTCCAAAGATGTGCAGGTTAGGTGAATTGGCCATGCTAAATTGCCCATAGTGTTAGGTGCAGGGGTAAATGTAGGGGAATGGATCTGGGTGGGTGCGCTT
The DNA here is from genome assembly GCF_020745735.1 of Hemiscyllium ocellatum. Lineage (NCBI taxonomy): Eukaryota > Metazoa > Chordata > Chondrichthyes > Orectolobiformes > Hemiscylliidae > Hemiscyllium > Hemiscyllium ocellatum. The sequence goes on along the minus strand of NC_083424.1, from coordinate 9,844,757 downwards.
CGGCGGGTCGGTGTGGACTTGTTGGGCCGAAGGGCCTGTTTCCACACTGTAAGTAATCTAAAAAAGATAGAGTCGACTCGCTCTCCTTTGTTTCACTTGCTTGTTACCACCTCAAAGGCTTCCAACAGATTTGTCAGACATGATTTCCCTTTTAGAAGCTGTGCTGACTTGGCTCCATTTTATCACACACTTCCAAATACAGAGGAACATAGAGTATTCGAAGAAACAAATTCTGAATTATCCGAACAAGATTGCAAGGTCCCAATGCTTGGCTAACTATGTTAGCTATGGCATCTGTTATCCGAACGAAACACGCCCCACCTGTGTCCTTTCTCTGCACTCCACAAGCTCATCCTTAATAATGGACTTTAAAATCTTACCAATGACCGAAGTCAGGCTAACTGGCCTATAGTTTCCTGTTTTCTGTCTCCCTCCCTTAACTAGGGATTTAAGCATCCATATGCTCTGTGAGCCTCCATTATCCACAGTATTTTGTTTAGAAAATAAAATATGACAGTCATTTGAAACTATGCATAAGGCCTTCACATATAGCAGTTTCTGCTCTTTGTGGACATTCATATTGATGAAAATGCAGCTGATGCATACTGACCCTGAAACATGTGCATACAAAGCACTGAAGCAAAAATGGTCTGAAATTATGAAATATACCCTCTTTCTCTTTCTTCTCCAAACTTGTTCATTCATGCAGGGCACATCGTAGAAATGTGATCTCACCAAACATGTGGAGTCACCTGAAAAAACTCAGCAATAGGGACTGGGATCCTTGCTGTTTGTTATGTACACTAACACCTTGGATGTGAATGTAGTTAAGAGATGGCACAAAATTGGTGGTGTTGTTAATGGTAAGGTGGTCTCAGGTTACAGTCTGACGTTGATCAGATGTCAATAAATTGGGCAGAGCAATGGCCAGTTGAAATTTAATACTGTTAAGTGCAAGGTGATGCATTTTGGGCAGTCTAATATTGGAAGGATTTACATAAGGAATGATAGGTCCCAAGGGAGTACTGAAGAACATGGAGATCTTGGTGTACAAGTTCATAGATCCCTGGTGGTGTCAGCACAGGTAGACAGTGTGTTGAAGAGGGCATATGGAATGCTTGTTTACATTAGCCAGCATGGATTACAACTTGATAAAACGTTGGTTAGGCCACTGATGGCGTACTCTGTGCAGTTCTGGTCCTAATGAAGGATTTATACCCGAAACATCGATTTGACTCTCCTGCTCCTCGGATGCTGCCTGACCTACTTTGCCTTTCCAGTGCCACATGTTTCGACTCTGATCTCCAGCATCTGCAGTCCTCACTTTCTCCAGACTATCAGAAGGACAGGAGTGCACTGGAGAAGATGCAGAGGAGCTTCACCAGGAAGCCTCCTGGGATGAACAGACTCAGTTATGAGGATGGCCTGGACAGTCTGGGTTTATGCTCCCTGGAGCAGAGTAGGTTGAGCAGGATCTGATTGAGGGATATGAAATTAGGAGAGGCATAGGCAGAGCAGATCATGAGAATCTCTTCCCCACAGCAGACATGTCTAAAACCAGACGGCATAAATTTAAAGTGAGGAGTAGGTAGTTCAGAGGAGATCTGAAGAAACCCTTTTTCACCCAGAGGTTGATGGATATAATGGATCGTGTTCCTTACAGTGGTGAAGACAATTGCTCTCACAACACTTAAGAAACAACTGGAGTAGGCTATAGACCAAGTGCTGGTCATGGAATTACTTTGTTTATTGTTTGTTAGTCAGCATAGACATGATGGGCCGTAGGGCCTCTTTTTCTATGTTGCATGATTCGACAACTCCTAAATAGTCAGACCACCACCACCACCACCACCACCACCACACCACCACAACCACCGTCAGACCACCGCCGTCAGACCACCGCCAACACCACCAACACCGCCACCACCGTCAGACCACTGCCACACCACCGCCACCACCGCCGTCAGACCACCGTCGCCACCACCGCCACACCACCACCACCACCACCACCGTCAGACCACCACCACCACCACCCCCTCCCCCGGAGGAGCAAAATCAACTCAACTACAGATCAAATCAGGAATTTTCTGGTTACTAATGATTGTGCCTTCATTTACCATGTCAGAGAACTAGTCCCACAGCTTAAAATAATGAATCAACATTTTATTAATTTTACGTGGCTCAGTGGTTAACCCTGCCACCTCACAGCACCAGGGACCCACGTTCAATTCCAGCCTCGGGTGACTGTCTGTGTGGAGTTTGCACATTCTCCTCATGTCTGCGTGGGTTTCCTCCCACAGCCCAAAGATGTGCAGGTCAGGTGGACTGGCCATTCTAACTTGCCCAGAGGGATGTATAGGTTAGGTGCATTAGTCAGGGGTAAATATAGGGTAGAGGAATGGGTCTGGGTGAGTTACTCTTTGGAGAGTCAGTGTGGATTTGTTGGGCCGAAGGGCCTGTTTGCATACTGTAGGGATTTTAATTCTAATAAAAATTCTAAGCCTTCCTGTAGCAAACATCTATTATAACTTCAGTCAAAACGTGTGGCACTGGAAATGCTCAGGAGGTCAGGCAGCATCTGAGGAGAAGGAGAATAGACATTTTGCGCATTAGCCCTTCATCAGAAATATGCAAAAAGTGCTCCTCAGAAGCTGCTTGTCCTGTTATGCTTTTCCAGCACCACACTTTTCTGGCACTGATCTCCAGTACCTGCAGTCCTCACTTTCTCTTAATCTACTATAATTACCAAATGAAAAAAAACTTAATGGATCAAAGACAAAATAGGATGATCTTTTTCTAAATCCAGCATTTCAGATTAAATCTTTATAAAATAGTTCTGCAATTCTTACTGCTGGCATCCTAACAAAATCACAAGCGTTCAGAGAGACATGGATAAATGCATTCTAAAAATCAATTCTATCTGAAATGTTCAAGAAGTCAAAAAATAAATATCTCGATGACTGCTCAAAGGCAACTCACTAACTTCTCCTCTCTGCCTTGTGAGTTAACCACACTGTCAGTGTAGAACTAGCTATAATTCAACGTGCAGCTACAGATCATGTCCAGATTGCTGCATTTCCAAAGTTCAATCTCGCCCACTGGAAGTGTAGCAATGAGTTACGTCATTTTGCAATGTTTAATTCTCACAAGAAGACAGAGATGCACTTTGCTTGCCTGAATGACAGCGAATGGTATACAATGAGGGACTGATTTTTGTGGCGTGCTTATAAATAATGACATTAATTGACAGCATAATACTTACTGGAACCTCGATGCCATTCTTTGCAGCCAGTAGCCATTCCCAACAAGCCACAGCAGTCTCCATGCCCAGTGCTGTAAACATACGCAGAGGGGCCCAGCACAGATGATGGAGGAGTTGAGGGTCACAAACTACATCAGGACCAGAAAAGAAAATGAATGCTTTACATGAATATGCATAATTATTCATTTAAACAGCTAAAAGAGTTTAACAATCTCAAATATCAGTGACAAATGATGGAGCTTTAAAATTAAGGATCCAGAATCGGGTGCAATTATTGATCAAAAACCTTCAGCTAGACTTATATTGCAAATAAAACGGCTAACAAATTATAATAAGGCCTACTAAATGTCAGCATCTGTTCAAACTGAACTTCAGAGATGCAGTACATCACTACTGAAACATCATCCATTGTACAGATATACTGTTCAATAATTAAAATGGTCAGCTTGAAGGGTCTCGCTGACTTACACATGGAAAAATCTGGCGCTCCAGTTGGAATATATGCACTGCCTTTAAAAACAAAATTATTCTTGTATACAAATAAAAATATCACATTTTGGAGCTTATTTTCAACTCGCTGAGTCAGAGAGGTGTACAACACAGAAACAGACCCTTCGGTCCGACTCTTCCATGCTGACTCTTCCATATCCTAAATTAATCTAGCCCCATTTGTCAGCATTTGGCCCATATCCCTCTAAACCCTTCCTATTCATATACCCATCCGGATGCCTTTTAAATGTTGTAACTGTACCAGCCTCCACCACTACCTCTGACAGCTCATTCCAAACACACACTACCCTGAGAGAGAAAGTTACACCCCTTAGGCCCCTGTTAAATTTTTCCCTTCTAATTCTAAACCTATACCCTCTAGTTTTGGATTCCCCTACCCTAGGGAAAAGACCTTCACTATTCACCCTAAAAATGCTCTTCACGATTTTATAAACTTCTATAAGGTCTCCCCTCAGCCTCCGGTGTTCCAGGGAAAATAGCCCCAACCTATTCAGCCTCTCCCGATAGCTCAAACCCTCCAACCCTGGCAACATCCTTGTAAATCTTTTCTGAATCCTTTCAAGTTTCACAACATCTTTCCTACTGCAATTTCCGGTACAGCTGCAACATGACCTCCCAATTCCGATACTCAATGTACTGACCAATACAGGCAAATGTACCAAGTGCTTTTTTCACTAACCTGTCCATCTGCGGATTCCAAATACAAGGAACTGTCAACCTATACCTTAAGATCTTTTTGTTCAGCAACACTCCCTCCCCAGGACATCACCATTAAGTGTATACGTCTTGCCCTGATTTGCCTTATCAAAATGCAGCACCTCACATTCACCTCAATTTAACTCCATCTGTCACTCCTCAGCCCATCTGATCGAGGTCCCATTGTACTCTCGAGGTAAACTTCTTCACTGTCCACGACACCAGCAATGTTGGTCTCATCTGTAAACTTACTAATCAGTTATCCCATATTCACATCCAAGTTCTCCCAGTTAATTTATTTAAAATATATTTCAGCCTGCATTTCCCACGTGTTAGGGTTATTGATTGAGAATGGCAACCGATACATTAGATACTCCATAACAGAACAGGTGGGGATGAAGGATGAGCATATTTAACTATAAAGTGCTACAATAAAGCTTTACGTGGTTAGCTTTTTGTTTGATGCCACAGGACATTATAAGGAATAGCTGGACTTAAGCTAAAAGTAAATTAGTTGATCTTCACTGAGGAGGTACAAACCATTCACACTAGGGTTTAGTACTGCTAAACTTCCAACAAATTCACTCTTTTGACATCAACAATTCAATTATAAAACACTCAGTTACTGTAAAATAAAGTGCCTTGCCAATTCAAAGGTCAATTTTAATGACTTATTACTTATGACACAGGTCATGTTATGCAATGCAGCCTATAATTTTTTTGTAAGGTAGGATGTATTTCAGTGTTGCATCCCTCACCTTTGCTGCTGATAAGCAAAGCAGTAAGGTTAAACATGGATTGTGTGCACGCCTCACTCTCAGCCGATTCCAGCGCATCATTAAGTTTTTTAATCATAACTTTGTTCAGGTCGGACTGCTGTCGACCAGTTGCTTCAGAGAAATGTATCATGCCTGCAACCTGTGGAGAGGGAAAAAAAACTGAAAATATTGTACAGGTGGCAAATGTACATCCCTCATGACAGGAAATACAATCATCACTCAAATTCAGCAGAATAGCTCTGGACTACTCAAGTCACAATTACACAATTCAAGCAAAGTTTTAGAGTAAATTACAATTTCTTTTACTGGTTTCACCTTACCATCGTCTCTTTTTCTGAATTAAAGGATTTCTGCCTTTCTTTCGGAAGGTGCTGGTATACGACAGGGTATAGCTATGCCTGCTTCTGTCTTCCCACATGCTTGAGGAGAACATGTCAATCAGATTGGTCCAGTCTAGTGCACGCCAAGCCAGAATGCTGGAGAATTCAAGTCTCACTACGGGACCAGGGCACATAACCTAGCTAAAATAGTGCAATGCCAATGGTAGTGTCATGTTGTCAAAGAATCCATCTTTCCAACAGGATGCTAAACTGAGAACATATCTGGTTGCTTAGATGGTGTGAACAATCCACTAGCATCGTTCAAAGCAAATTTCTACCAGGACCGTGGCCATATCAATCAGCACGGTCAAAACAGTTAATTTTGCTCATTCCTTCGATGCACAAAGGAATACCCAAACATGATCTTCTGATGTCTATCATGTGATCTTTTGCCCATAGGCATAATGCAGGATCATACCAACATTGTAACCTTGGGCAACAAAAGCACTCAACTTTGACTGAGAGAATTCTAAAAATTCCTCATCAGCACTATCTGGTTGTGCAGATGTAGCCCAGCAAACCATACTGCCTCAGCTGATAAAACCTGACCTTTTAATTGCTTTTACATGACGTGATCTGTGTCCTCACCATCTAGTCGTCCTGTATGCCCACATTTAGGTGCATTAGTCAGAGGGAAATGGGTCTGGGTGAGTTACAGTTTGGAGGGTCGGTGTGGACTGGTTGGGCCGAAGATCCTGTTTCCACACTGCAGAGAATCTAATCTAATCATAACAAGTGACTAGCACATAAAATATTTCACGGGATAAAACCCACTTTAGGCCATCTTGAGACTATGGTGAAATATCATCAACTTATTCCTTTATTTGTTTCTGGGCTATCCTCACAGAGGTTTAAGTACAACATTTGCAGAGCGCAGGAAACAGGTGGATTTCCTTGATTGTGATTCCAAAAATTAAGAATAAGGAAGAAAGAAGATGGTAAAGGAATAGTTTTAAATGAACGATTTACCTCTCCTGCAGAGCGGTTGCGTAGATTGAGGGAGGACATAAAGCTAGAGTAGTCCTTCTTCACACAAGCAGGTCTTTCAGTTAGTTGGGTTGCCTGCAGAGTAACGCATAAACATGCAAAACAGTCTTGCTGTAAAGTGCTTCAAACGGGAGATGAAAAATGAAAACATTTACAGATAGAAAACAACCTATTTTTCAAATTTTGAAACTCCTGTGACAATTCTGGAGGAGAACATAATTCTGATATTTCATCCAAATTACAGCCTGTAGATAACACATCGCTATCAATATGATATAAATTCCAATTGCCATCATTAAAATTTCAGACTCCTGTTCAACATTACTTCTGAGAATGAGATACCACGTGAAATGATTGTCCAATCAAACAGAAGCAACAGACAAATCTAGGATCACAGCTGGGTGGCAACAGCTCAATCAACACTCTAAGTTTGAATATTGTGTGATCATTGCCACACATCCGCCTCGGATTTGTATCCCATGATGTTTTGGAACAATGCTGAGAAGGCATTAAGGATTTACAGCACAGAAACAGGCCATATGGCCTGACAACTCTGGGTCAGATACCCAACAGCTGCCAGTTCACTTGGTGAGTGGGTGGCACAACATGGCATTCCCAGGAGACCCAAGAATCAAATCCGACTGATGATGATGATGATGATGATGATGGGTGATTCTTACGATTTGCTTTAAAAGCTAGCAGCGATTCTTGTTTATCCAACAGTTTAATACAATCCACAGTAAGTAAATCAAAGTGCAAATTAGCCATAGTTGGCAAATTGTGATCTATAAACATACGTGGACTATTAACAGGTCAACTCAGTTAAAATAATAACAAGTGTAGTTATCAAATCGAATGTTCAATGTCGGAACTATTTCACAGGATTAAAAACATTTAGTCGCAGAACTTTAGTTGTTAAAGTGAATAGTGAGACAAGCTTCAAGATCACCAATTGATAATAAAATTATACCATGTTACAAAGTACCAACTAATGTAACCCTACCCTGCTCTCGGCACTGTAAAGCTTTGCTTCATTCACTTCACACTGCAGCTTTCTGTTAATTCTCCTGCTCATTCAAATTTCCACACTTCATTGTTGAAAATAAATTGGATCCAACCACTTGCCTATTCATGATACACAAGCCTGGAAGTGCATTTACAAGGAATTTCTTTTCCTCAATATCCACCCAGTGATGCCATGCACCAGCTGGAAGTAATGTTCACAAGGCTCAATGCACCGTCCAGCCCCAGGATGACAGGAACTTCTAGACTGGCCTCATTCATGCTAGCCTTTAAATCTAAAGGACTGGAGTATAAGGATGCAGAAATTATACCTTGGTTGTCCAAAACCCCACTTGCAGTACTGTGGGCAGTTCTGGGCACATGTTAGGAACAGTATATTGGCCTTGGAGGTAAAATATAGGTGTATAAGAATGATAACTGGATTTCAGGGATTAATGAGAGGATTATACAACTTTTCTTTAGAATTTAGCAGGTTAAGTGGTGATCTGATCAAAGTCTTCAGCAGTTTAAGGAAAAGACAAGGTTCCTAAACTGTTTTCACTGTTTGAGGATTTTAGAACCAGGGGGCATAGTCTGAAAATTAGGACCAGTCCATTCAGGAGAGATGTTAGGAAGCACACACAAAGGGTGGTAGATGTTTGAAACTCACTTCCACAAGCAGCAATGGATGTAGGATCAGTTGTTCATTTTAAATCTGAGATAGATAATTTTTTGTTAAACTAAGGGTATTCAGGACTATGAGCCACAGGCTGGTATATGGAGATGGGCCACAGATCGGCCATGATCTCATCGAATGGTGGAACAGAATCGAGGGGCTGAATGGCCTACTCTTATTCCGATATCCTTACATCCTTTGTGGCTTGGAGACAAAAGATACCACATAAATAAGAGGTGTTTTTTTCCCACTGATAACTGATAAATCTCTCCTATGAATGAGTACAACAATTCTCTAATCAACCCGTCCACACCTCAGAAGCAGATGAGACTTAAATGCAGGCCTCCTGGATCAGAGATGAGGCCTTGACTACTATTCCACAAGATCTCCTATAATAAGCTTGATGTATCAATAACTTACAAATTACAATATTAATGGTATATTGTTTACAGTATTAATATTTTATGAATCTACTGTACTGGTATTTTATGTAATACATATCGTTAAATTCTTATAGTGAAACTTGATAAACACTTACCTTGTTATTTTATAAGCTTTTGATAATATTGGTTTTGTAAATTCAATTGGAATTTCATAAATATTTTGTAAATGCCTTAGAAGTGATATTTTTAAAATGCCTACACAATATTGATGCTTGATCCCACCCCCAGTGCTAATATCTTGCTTACTTCCTCACGAGTAACATTATTGAATAATGTCAAGTGCAGTTGGATGATAATCTGAATCCAGGGGCAGATTGGTTTTATAATACGTGCCCCACACTGGCAGGCAGTCGTCTAACATCTCACCAATGCTGGTCATCTGAAGGCAACAGTGGCAACAAAACAGCACATCCAAAAACATTGACACAAAACAAAATATTTCAAAATAAAATATTTCAAACCACTTTCTATCCCACCACCTGTCACACTTCCAAGCAGTTTGAGAAAACAGAATAAGCAATTTATAACACACATCATTTCACAAAAGACATGAATAATGAAATGGTAATACATTGCATTGGTTATTCTACTGCTGTGCGCCACAGTCCATTGAAAATTGGATAACACATCCATGACTAATTTTCTGCCACATGATTGAGTGTGCCAATTCATTCTTTACAGAACTTATTCTGTGCTAATGGTTTAAGAAGATACCCGAAGTAAAGCTTTCCACGCGTGTTTGTTTAGAATATTGGAAAGCGAACTAAAGCAAAATGTAATGTATTTATTTCTCTGGTCCTTCCTCCCCATCTAATAAAGGTTCTAACTCTCTTTAAGACACATTTCGTTTGGTTCTTCCTCATGCAAGAGGCCACTCCTAAATACCAGCCGAACGTGGTATGACGGCACGACATACAGCAGTGGGAAGTTTCAAGAGCGTGCTCAATCATGGTACTCATCTCAGTACCAGCGTGAGCAATTTGCAAACACTTCCCAGCAATAACTGCAGCTCTCCTTAACTTGGGGATTGCCAAAGACAAGAGCAGGGCCCTTACCAGCAGCTGGGAACAGCCATCTTGGTACATACTATGGTTAAAAACACAGGACTACCATCAATTATTTGGACACCAGGAGGAGTGACGATCATTATGTGTATACCCAACAAGTAAGTCTTTCAACATATATGAAGTTCAGGATGGGGAATTTTGCAGGCTACATTAACTGATCTGAACTGTGCAACTGCTTTTGTCAGTTAAGACTCATTATTCTTCGCTTTTGAATCAAGATCATTGTTTTTTTTGATTAGCAATGCAACAATATTCTTTGTAAATCACCAAAAGGATGTGTTATAAAAGGCTTCACTAGAATCTAAAACTAACTCAGACAGGAATTAGTAGAAATCATTAGAAAATGATCAAACCCAATCAAGAAATGATCTGCCTAGTGATTTGAGTGTATCAGCCACATGGATCATGAATACCAGTGCATTTAACCCCAAAATCATAATTAACCAGTAAAGATATACAAGGCAATTGGAAATGCACTCTCATATACCAAGTCTGCACTCACTAATGGTCCAATTCCCAAAATTCATGTTTTAGCTTCCATTTGAGTCATTCTATTGTTAAGTAAAAATGCCACATTGTAAACGTATTGCCTTTATAAAGTCATGATTCCATTTCCAAAACAATTACTATTAGAATTTTGGTTTTGCATGAGGCACTTTCCATTTCCATTTTGGACGGTACATCTGCTTGAAGGCAGCTGCATTATAATGCAGAATTTGAACTTTAGAATTGTTTTTCCGTCACAATTGTGTCAAATCTCTGAGCACATACTTTACTGGCAGTTAATTTACATCAATGAAAGGAATGAGAAGCTAAAACTCTCGCAAAACGAGTCAAACGTGCTGGTTATTGCTACAACAAACCTGGATAACAAGGGAAGATGGTGGCTGTGGAGGTTACACACAATGCAGGACAATCAGTGACATGAAAAACAGGAACAGCCACATCACAAGACTAATTCATGGGGAAAATAAAACGTAAAAGAAACCATACAAACACATTTCACTGAAAGATTGAAATTAAACAACAGGGCCGCACTGTGCAAAGTGATATGATACCCAGTTGTGAGCAGGTCTGCCTTCAAAGTGATTTATGTCAAATGAAACAGCTCAATCTGTGATGGTTAAAAGAAAAAACCGGGGTGGGACCAAATGCTCTGACATTGGCTTTGATGTGATTCATCTTTAGTTAAATGCTCACATATACTCTCAAAAAATGTTTTTAATGATTACTGGGGTGACAATTCCAACAGACACCCATTCAGTAACTCACCCAAGTGACATTATTCTTCTGAGTTCCGAATACCACATTTTAGCATTTGATCACAGTGGGGTAGGGGTTCACACTGCAGCCCAGCTCAATATTGATTTTCAGCCATCTGTATCACATTGTACAACAGAATGCAGGCAGGAATGGGAAAGGGAGTGCTTTCAACTTCTTAATCTAGTTAACCCAGATAATATCTTAGTTCAGTCTGAGGGGAGGGCATCTCTTGGTCAGGTAGCATCTGTGGAGACAGAATCAAAGCTAACATTTGCACCAATAGTCATTGGAACTCTGAAAGGTTCGGATTAAAAACCTCGACTTGATGTATTAATGTTTCTCTCTGCACAGACTCTGCCTGACAGCTGAATATTTTCACTATTTTCAGATTTTATTTCAGATTCCCAACCCCCACAGTATTGTGCTGTCACATGAGAGATGAATTTCAGTATTTGCAGGGTCAATGGATAAACTTGATGTGAGCTGTGAATGTTTGATGATTAACTTTGGGAAACGAAAGGCCTTCTGCTTGCTTTAGAACATCGAGGTTGGCCCAGTGGATGTCTGGAGAAGGGGAGTACTTTACTTTGAAAGCACTGCATTATTAAGACAGCATGTTATGGAAAAGCTGAATATTTAATCTGTTTCCTGATGTCTGCAGTGCTGGTGGCTCTATAATCTTAAACAACTGGCTGAATAAAGCAAAACTCGAAATGTATTCCAACACTTTTTTTTATCTCAAGATAAGCATGAAATATTAAATTATACGCAATGGTGAAAATTGATTCAATATTCAAAAACTGGAGTTACAATTATATCCTACAACTAAACTTACAATTCAACTAACGAAATAAATGCAAGGTCCTGCTTTTGTATATATGTTTCAGCATGGCCCAGTCATAACTATCTGACTGAAGCTCAATACACCCTGACATGTAAACAGCTTTCCTGCCCACAAATGAGACTGATCTGCTGAGTGTAACTTCAGTTTTTTCTTTATATTTCAGATTTCCAGCATCTGCAGTATTTTGCTTCTTAATTAAAACCATTTTTCTTCTTTGGTATGTAATCAGAAATTGCTGAAGGAGCTCAGCAGGTCTGGCAGCATTTGCTGAGAGAGAAACAGAGTTAGATGTTTTGAGTCCAGTGACCCTTCTTCAGATTCTAAAGGAGAGTCACTAGGTTTGATAGGTTAACTCTGTTTCTCTCTCTCTGCAGATGCTGCCAGACCTACTGAGTTTCTCCAGCAATTTCTGCTTATATTTCAGATTTGGAACATCCCCTGTTCTTTGTTTTATTGTGGTGCTCCTGGCTATTTTTTCCCATGCCAGATGCTGCACACATTTTCTTGTTTGAGAAACTTGGAAAAGTATTTCCAGAAATCTGTTGACAAAAAGCACTGAAAAACAGGTTGCAATGACTGCACTGTTGCTTTTTCTGGGGCAGTTGTTTCTCTTTGAATGGAATCTATTGAAAGTATTTCCCCAGGGTGGTTGCAGGAGGATTCCAATTTGCACGCTCACCTTTGTTAAATTAAATTGCAAACATGATTCAAAGCCGATGATAGTCACATCTTAGCAATGTAAATTCAAACTTCAATTTGGCACAGATGTTTCAGTGAAAATTGAGATTTAAATTGCTGCTATGAAGTTGCACCCAGAACTTCATTGTTAGAATAATGAATTCTAAAAAAATAAGAGTTGAGACAAACTGAGGCTATTCTCTTTGGAAGCTTAAGGAAAAATTTGTTAGAGATGTTCAAAATAATATAGAGTAACTAAGAGGAATTTGCTGCAGATGGCATCAAGATCAATAAAGAGGGAGCCCCGACTTAAGAAAAGAACTGGGAGGTGAAACGCGACGATATTTTTATGCAGTGTAAAAAGAGTGGTGAAAGTAGATTTACTAATAATTTTCAAAAGCTTGAGGGGGAAGAACTTGCAGGGTAATGCAAAAAATGTGAGGGAATGGGGCTAATCTTTCAAAGCACAAGCACAGGTATAAGGAATGGCCTCTTTTTGCACCAGATCATTGTGGTTCTTAAAACTAACAACTGCGAGTTCTCAGTGCAAAGTCAGCTGCATTCAGAGATTTGTTGGATGATCTGTAATTGTAATTTAAAACTGCAAGACCTTCAATGCCTTCTTGGATGAGATTTGTCTCAGAGAAGGGCAGGTTTTTGAAGGAATCCATGATTGGGAAGTTGGCTTTTCAGCACAGTGGGTCACCACACTTAATTAACAGAAAATGGAGAAATAAACAGCAAATCATGGAGGGCTTAGAGCTGGAGACAAATTCAATTGTACACTATTAATCCTCCCCTGTACTATCAGGAGCAATTCAATACCAATTCTGTCCTTGCTGTACATACCCCTAGAGTCGTGTTCTGTCTGTTGTAACTCGCAAAGTTCAAGATACTTTCAGTTGCCATAGCGAGGCCAGTGTGCTGAGACAGACCTGACACCCAATTCTGATGCTTATTCAGATATTCCTGAAAAACAAAAACAAAACACAGACCACTCCTCACACAACAAATAACAAAAAGTGAGGATTAACTTCAGCTATGTAGTGTAATTTCAGAAATATTCACCACATGGACACCACAGATTTTGAGTTTCCGAATATTCTGCAATAGGAGGGCAGTTGAAATGAAAAGTCTGCCACAATCCCTCTTTAGTCCACAAGATGGCAACATATGCCTATGAGATGGGACAGGAATATGACCATGCAGTTCCTCAATGCTGCTTTGCTCTTCAATTAGATCAAAGCTAAATTATTTCTCATTTCTATTTACTTGCACTGGACCAGTATTCCACAATACCAGTGAGGAAGGAGAAAATCTGTTACTCTCAATTTGACAGTACCAACAATGTTTAAGAGCAGTTTCACACCTTCACTGTCCATCGTATGAAGAAGTGAGTCCCAATTTTGTTCCAGAACAGCCTAGCTCTAACGTTCATTTTTTTGGTTCTAGACTCCCCAACCAAATGTACACTCCCTTTGTCATCCCCTGCTGTTTTAAACACCTCAATTAGGTCATTCCTTAATTCACTCTACTCAAAGGGGAGATAAAATTGTGCGACCTCATGAACCCTTTAACTACAAGCATCGTTCTGGGAAACGTGAACTGCACCCTCCCAGATCAATATATTCAGAAGTGCAATGTCCAGAAATGAATGTATATTCCTGGTAAGTCTATACAACTGATGTGTAACTTCCCTCCCTTCATATTGTAGTTCACTTGGGGTCACAGCCCATATTGCTCAAACTGATTGCTTCTTGTAACTGAATATTAGCTTTCTGTAACGTACATAGAGACTCTTAAATCTCACCATTTAGAGAATATGCCACTTTGCAAATCTGGGATCCGTAATGGATGACCTCCCTAATCCCCACATTGAATTCTGCAGTCCACAGTTCTACCCAATTACTACATCTAAGCAAGTCCTCATACAGCCTCTCTCTGCACTGCCTACTGTGCCTCCTAACTTCAGGGTGGTCAGCAACGTTGGAAAGGTGACTCTCTGTTTCATCATCTAAGTTTCTGACAAACATAGTGAGCAGGTGAGGGAGCCCTCAAAATCCTTAGGGTTGCACGAGACACATCCTGCCCCTAAGATTAAAAAGCTACTCTTTTCAGCAAAGGTTTTGGTCATTTGTCTGGATATTCTCTCTCAGGCTTGGCACCATCACACATCAGAGATGTGGCTTTGGAACATTGTAAAGGTACTATGTAAATTTAGACTTGTTGCCAAACACCCAGCCCAATTTTCATTCAATTGATATCTCCGATTCCTTGTGCATTCATTTTCTTTTGTTGCTAAATGAGCTGTCAGGTTACCTGGAGATGGGACTTGGTAACAGTTGGAGCCCATTTCATTGCCTCCTGAAGGATTCCACCACAACGAGCAGCAAAATCTCGGACAATGCTCTGAGGAGAGTGAGGAGACAGATGATTAGGTTTAACACAAAGATAGGTGGAGGGACAGGTAGTGTTGAGAAAGCGGGGAGGCTGAAGGAGAACTCAGACAGGCTAACAGCATGGACAAGGAAGTGGCAGATGGAATACAAGTGGACGAGTGTGAGGTTACGCACTTTAGCAGGAAGAACAGAGGCAGAGACTATTTCCTAAACAGAGAAAGGCTTTGGAAATTTGAAGTATAAGGGCACTTGGGACTCCTCCTCAAGGGGACTTTTAAGGTTAACGTGCAGGTTCAGCTGGCAGTAAGGAAGGCAAATACAATGTTAGCATTCATTTCCAGAGGACTGGAATACAAGAGCAGAGATGGACTGCGGAGGCTGTCTAAGGTTTTGGTCAGATTGTATTTGGAATAATGTGAGCAGTTTTGGGGCCTGCGTCTAAGGAATGGTTTTGCGTTGGCCTTGGATGAGGTCTGGAGGAGGTTCACAAGAATGATTCCAGGGATGAAGGAATGTGCTAGATGAGGAGCGACTGAAGACTCTGGGTCCATACTCAGTGGTGTTTAGAAGGTTGAGGGGAAACTTGATTGAAACTTACAGAATGCTCAGAGGCCTAGATAGAGTTGATGCGGAGAAAGTGTTTCCACTCAGTGGAGAGGCTAGGACCCAAGGGCACAATCTCAGAGTTACTGGATGACCCTTTAGAACTGACATGAGGAGGAATTTCTTCAGCCAGAGGATGGAGAATCTGTAGAACTCACTGCTACAGAACGCAGAGTGGGCCATGTCATTGAGTGTACTTAAGACAGAGATAGATGGGGTCTTGATTGGTAAGGGAATCAAAGGTTACAGGAAGAAGGCAGGAGAATGGGGTTGAGAAACATATCAGCCATGATCGATTGTGGAGTAGAATCTGTGGGCTGAATGGCCTGATCCTACTCCTGGATATTATGGTCTAACCAGGGTAATTTATAACTACTCTAGTGCAGAAACTGTGGTGAAAGCTAATTCAATAAATAATTTTAAAAAGGAGCTAGACAAAAATATAATGCTCAGTGTTATGTTCAAAAAGCAAGGGTGGCTGACTGAGCTCAATGGTTTGTTTCGAAGAGGCTGTACAAGGACAATGGGACAAATGGTCGCCTTCTACACTAATTCTATGTATCTGCACGTGTTTTGAAAAATATTATTTGAGCACTAATTTATTATACAACATCTTCTGCAAAAGTCATTTAAATAACTTCTTTGCACAAACAAAACCAATTCCTTTGTACATTATTCCTCATAAATACATTTGCTTCATGTCCAAATTAATCACTAAGTGATTAATATTTCCTATGGAACCTAAATATAACTTCTTTTTAAAAAATCACTCATTTAAAAATAAAAGGGAAAATCAAGAACACCGCGGGGGAAATAAAAAAACATTAAACTGTCAATTTCAATTCAGCTAAAAGTAAAGTTGGAAAATTTAGACACTCTGTACTCCCAAAGAGCAAAGGCATAACATCAGATCACTGTTGTATTTAACAGCTGGCTTATCTTGTGTCTGTTTAACCAGGAATGGTTAGTGAGTGTAAAACCTAAGTCGGAAAACAAAAGTATGATTCCCAAGAATTAAAATCATAATCTTTCAGGGAAGTGCAATCATGCTCTGAGCAAATCCAAGGCTGAGATCAAAAGGTTTTGGGTACAAGGGAATCAAGGATTTGGAGACAAGGCAGGAAACTAGAACTGACTTAGATCAGTTGTGAGCTTAAAAATGTGTTGCTGGAAAAGCGCAGCAGGTCAGGCAGCATCCAAGGAGAAGGAGAATCGACGTTTCGGGCATTCATCAGGAATGGGGAGGGTGTGCCAAGCAGGCTAAGATAAAAGGTAGGGAGGAGGGACTTGGGGGAGGGGCGTTGGGAATACGATAGGTGGAAGGAGGTTAAGGTGAGGGTGATAGGCCAGAGAGGGGGTGGGGTCGGAGAGGTTGGGAAGAAGATTGTAGGTCAAGAAGGTGGTGCTGAGTCTGAGGGTTGGGACTGAGGGGAAATGAGGAAGCTGGAGAAATCTGCATTCATCCCTTGTGGTTGGAGGGTTCCTAGGCGGAAGATGAGGCGCTCTTCCTCCAGGCGTCGTGTTGCCACGGTCTGGCAATGGAGGAGGCCAAGGACCTGCATGTCCTTGGCAGAATGGGAGGGGGAGTTAAAGTGTTCAGCCACAGGGTGGTTAGGTTGGTTGGTGCAGATGTCCCAGAGGTGGTCTCTGAAACGTTCCGCAAGTAGGCGGCCTGTCTCCCCAATGTAGAGGAGGCCACATTGTGTGCAGCGGATGCAGTAAATGATGTGTGTGGAGGTGCAGGTGAATTTCTGATGGATATTGAAGGATCCCTTGGGGCCTTGGAGGGAAGTGAGGGGGGAGGTGTGGGCACAAGTTTTGCATTTTTTGCTGTTGCAGGGGAAGGTGCTGGGAGTGAAGGTTGTGTTGGTGGGGGTGTGGACCTGACAAGGGAGTCACAGAGGGAGTGGTCTTTCCGGAACGCTGATGGGGAGGGGGGGGGAATATATCCTTGGAGGTAGGGTCTGTTTGGTGGTGGTGGAAATGACGAAGGATGATCCGATGTATCTGGAGGTTGGGTGGGGTGGTAGGTGAAGACTAGTGGGGTTCTGTCCTGGTGGCGATTGGAGAGGCGGGGTTCAAGGGCGGAGGAGCGGGAAGTGGAGGAGATGCGGTGGAGTGCATCGTCAACCACGTCTGGGGGGAAATTGTGGTCTTTGAAGAAGAAGGCCATCTGGGTTGCTCGGTATTGGAATTGGTCCTCCTGGGAGCAGATGCGGCGAAGACGAAGGAATTGGGAATATGGGATGGAGTTTTTACAGGGGGCAGGGTGGGAGGAGGTGTTTGTGTTGTGTTGCCTACTCCTGTTTCTTATGGCACGGCTTGAAATGTACAGCTTAGAAATGGTCTGGAACAAAAATGATTCATTGCAATGTGGTGTGCTGTAACAGGGAAACAGCAAACAGCACCACGGTAAACCTTAAGAAATTAGAACAAAGCAAATGTTCCTCTGAATAAACAAGTAATGTTGTCAGTTGTAGAAAAGCATTTTTGCAGTCTCATCAATTCTCCACCAAGTGGTGAGAATGCACAGCTACAGATGTGACTGAGTTAAATCACTTCACAATGAGAAAATCCCCTTGACAAATCACCTCAGAGGCAAGGCAGAATTATGACTGTCCAAATAAGACATACAGAGATCGGTTAAACTATTTTTGCAAAAGCTTCAACAGCTTTTATTTTACAAGGTAATTAATTCTGGGAATGCAAATCAGGTTGCCAACAACACAGAGAAAGAGATGTGGTGGGGTGGGAGGGGGGAAGCAATCTAGTGGTGGAGTAGAATTTGAATATTTCTTTTCCTGTAGGTTGATGATGTATATACGGTTTCCAGCCACCTGGATCTTACATGAAGTTCAAAACCATTGCTCTAATTAACCTGCATAATATCTGCACATCACAATGTCTGCACAAGATAGCATTGTGCCAGGAGATAGGATTTGCTAAGTGAGCTCTTTCAAAAAAAAATCTAGGCTCAAACAGCAAAACGGAACACTAAATAGGAAACAGAAGGTTTAATTGAATTAAACGGAATAAACTTTGAGAACCAGACTACCAGGGGATGGTGGGCAGCATTTGCTTCATGGTCAGTGGTTTGAGATACAAGCAAACTTGGGGTTTGACATTTGGCAATCAATAAGAATTCCTGGTCCAGCAATGATTCAACTTACAAGTTTTCATCTTTGTCATCAAATCCTTCCACCCATCCTGGTCTCCATAGTCTCCTCTAATCCTAGGCGCTCCCAAGAAATTAGACAACGCCAGGTCTGAGCTCCTTCGTTTTCTCAATTTCCTTCACCTCATCATTGCCTTCAGCTTTCTGGACCTTGGTCTTTGCAATTCCTTCGCTAAACCTCTGCCTCTCTCTCCTCCAAGACATTCAGTAAAATTTGCAACTTTCCAAAGATTTTGTTGCTTCTTGTTTGTTTCTTTGGTTTAGATGTGGGTAATGTTAGCTAGACCATCATTTACTGGTCATCCTTAACTGGCAAGCTATAGGTACTGGTGAGCTGTCTTGACAGGTTTGGCATGGAGTGGAAGTTTTGCCTTTTCGAATAATCTAGAACTAGGGGCTACTGTTTAAAAAAATAAAGATGAGGTGATTTTTTTTAAACTCTGAGAGGGGCATGAGTCATTGGAATTCAACTCCGAAGAAGGTGGGGGAATGCAATCCTTCAATATGTTTAAGGCAGAGGCAGACAGTCTTCGCTTAGGCAAGGCTATCATGAGTTGGCACGAATACGGATTTGAGTTTATAAACAGGTCAGTCATTGTGGAGCTGCTTTGATAGGGTGAATGACCTTCTCTTGCTCCTTGCTCACATATTCTTGAACCCTACTACGTGGGATATGGGGATTCCCATGGTGATAGTGAGGAGGGAGGGTTCCAGGACATTGACCCAGTGACATTGAAGGAATGGTGGCATACTGCCAAGTCAGGGTGGTGTACAGCTTGGAGGGAAACTTGCAGGTTGTGATGCTCCTAATAATCTGCTGCTCTAGACCTTCGGGAAGGAAAAGGTTAATGCTTTTGGAGGTACTGCCAGTGCTTCTTGTGGATGGTGTACACTGCTGCCACTGTGTGTCACTGGTGAAAGGTGTGAACGGTAAAGGTCATAGATGGGGTTTCAATCAAGCTGCTTTGTCCTGGATAGAGTCAAGCTTCTTGAATATTGCTGGGGAGCTGCACCCATCTAGGCAAGTGGACAGGACTAGATTATACTCCTGACTGCCTTGTAGATGGTTGATAAATTGGGGAGTCAGGACGTAAGTTACTCACTGCAGGATTCCTAGCCTCTGATCTGCTCACTACAGGATGCCTAGTCTCTAACATGCTCTTGTAGCCACAATGTTTATATGGCTAGTTCAGTTCAGTTTCTGGTTAATGGTAAAGCTGAGTATGTTGATGGAAGATTTAATGTTAATGCCACTGTACATCAAGGGGTGATGGTTAAATTGTGTTTTGCTAGAGAAGACCAGTGTCTGGCACTTGTCATGCCACACCTGGATGATGGCCTGGTATTTCAGTATCTGGCTCTGTATCTGAGGAATCACAAATCATGCTGAACATTATTCAGTCCTCAGTGAGCATCCCCACTTCCAATCCAGTGACAAAGGGAAGTTCATTGATGAAGCTGAGGCCCAGGACACTACCCTGAGGGATTTCTACAGTGCTGGCCTGGCTCTGAGATGACTGACCTCTTGCTTTGTACCAGGTACGACCCCAGCCAGTGGAGAGTTTTCCCCCGGATTCCCATGGACTCCAGTTTTTTTTCCTGGGTTCCTTGATGTCACATTCAGATAATTGCTGTCACAGGCAGTCACTCTCACCTCACTTTACCTTTGGAATTCAGCGTCCTCTTTTTGAACAGGTTTGAACAAAAGCTCTAGTGAGGTCAGAAGCCAAAAGTCCATACCAGATTCCAAATTAAACATCAGTGAGCAGATCATTCCTCAGCAACTTGACCCTTTCCATCACTTTGCTGTTGATCGGGAGCTAATTGACAGGATGGTAACTAGCTGAAAATGTACTACTGGAAAAGCACAGCAGGTCAGGCAGCATCCAAGGAGCAGGAGAGTCGATGTTTCGAGCATGAGCCCTTCTTCAGGAATCAGGATGGTAACTTGTGTTGCATTTGTCCTGCTTTTCACGTACAGAAAACGTTTTTACTTTAGCGGATGGATACCAACTTTGCTGAAAGAGCTTGGCAAGGAGCGTGGCAAGTTCTGGAGCACAAACCTTCAGTATTATTGCTGCAATGTTGTCAGGGCCCACAGTTTTGGCAGTATGCAATGCCCTTCAGCAGCTGCTTCTGATCATGTTCCAGGCTTTGTGGAGCTTCCATAGTCTGTTAGCTGTTTAACTCGCCACCAACACAAGGCTGAACGTGGCAGCAGATGATCTGCTGGTCAGGGGATCGCTTTGTCTTGGAACATTTTATGATGAGATTCCCTACAGTGTGAAAACAGGCCCTTCGGCACAACAAGTCCACACCGACCCTCCGAAGAATAACCCACCCAGACCCATTTCTCTCTGACTAATGCACTAACACTATGGGCAACTTAACATGGCTAATTCACCTGACCTGCACATCTTTAGACTGTGGGAGGAAACCGGAGCACCCGGTGGAAACCCACACAGACACGGTGAGTATGTGCCCAAGGCTGGAATCGAACCTAGGAACCTGGTGCTGTGAGGCAGTAGTGCTAACCACTGAGCCACTGTGCTACTCTATGATATTGAAGCAGCTGCGTAAACATTAGTTGTTGCTGAGTCCACAATCCTCCCAGGCTTCGGGGAAGCTCGAGACTGAAGTAATACGAACAGGCAAACAAGGAACAAGAGTCGGCCACTGAGTCCTCCAAGCTTGCTCTATCATTCAATAAGATCATGTTCGATCGGATTTCACCTCAACTCCATTTTGCTGAATGGCCCCAATAATCTTTCATCCCCATGGTCATCAGGTTTAAAGATTCCATACCCACCGTTGTCTGGGAAAGGGAATTCCAAAGATTCACAAAGAAAAAAATCAAAATCCTCATCTCTGTTTTAAACTATGGCGCCAGTTCTAGATTGCCCCACAAGAGGAAACATCTTTTCCACATCCACCTGGTCCAGTCACCTCAGGATCTGACATGTTTCAATTAAGTCACCTCTGACTTTTCTAAACTCCAGAGGATACAGACCTAGCCTGACAAACCTTTCCTCACATGGCAATCTGGTCATTCCTGGTGTTAGTCTAACAAACCTACTCTGACTGCTTTCAACGCATTGCTGTCCTTCTTAGTACAGTACACCGGAGCCCAAATGTTTTTCTTTGGGAGTGGGAAGGACAAGAGGAGATGGGAAATGGAGAGAAAAGTTCATACAGTTGAACTAATCAAATAAATAATAGATCAGTTTACAGGCTGCCCAGCGGAAAAAACCAAATCATTTTTATTTCAGCATCAGACAAACATTTATACATTGAAAATGAAAGATAAGAGTACCTCTCTGGCTTCATAGGTATCAGGAACAGTGATTCTGTAAGGGGTATCGAGTATATCATAATAAGGCTGATCCTTGTGGATGTCCTGCAAAGCAAACATTTATCTAATCTCATTATCTCTTATTGTCAGAACATTCTTCTGTGTGGTGAGCTTTGTTGACTAAAGTCCTTACCGCACTGAGGGAAAGAGAAAGTGTCTGAAGAATATCCAGCATTGTTTTTAGCACAGTACCACTCCATAACAAATGTGGGAATCTGAAATCAATAACAACAAAATAGAAAGATAACTTTAAAAGGAGAAAGGGAACAACAGAATTTATGCAATGCCTTTTCAACCTGTAGTTACTTTATCATACCACTAGGTGAAAAGATTGAACCTAGTCTGCAACCATCATGAACATACATGTAGACAGTAAATTTTACTCTCTTCAAATATACCCCCTTCCATTAAAAATTCTGTTTCTGGCTTAGATACCACAGATGTTATGAGACAGCCCACAGATGATATGGGACAAAGTCAGATAAAACAGCAGGATGCTGATCAGCAGGCTTGGCACATTTGGAGTCTTACTTAAGGACTGAATACCCACTACTCAATTCCAACGCTCCTGACTTCAAAATCTGTCACATTATTGCAGGTACCAGGGTCAGTTTTGCTTCTCAACCTATGCTCTTCACTTCACCAAGGGAGATCGACTGTAGCTGTCAATACATTTATGAGTTACAATACAATACTTACTTTAAAACAGTGAATTGCTTGATACTAAATAGTTAATGGAATCACACGAAATGTACATCACCGACACAGGTCATCCAGCCCAGCACAGTGAATAACAGCATGCAAGCTTCTATCCATCCCTCTTCAATCTCATCCTAACAGCTTAATCTTCTTTGTCTTTCTCCCTCAGGCACTTGGGGGAGAAAGTGAGGTCTGCAGATGCTGGAGTATCAGAGATGAAAATGTGTTGCTGGAAAAGCGCAGCAGGTCAGGCAGCATCCAAGGAACAGGAAGGGCTTCCTGATGAAGGGCTTATGCCCGAAACGTCGAATCTCCTGCTCCTTGGATGCTGCCTGGCCTGCTGCGCTTTTCCAGCAACACATTTTCATCCCTCATGTACTTACCTACTTAACTTTTAAAAACAAAAACACTTGAAGTGAGCAATTGTCCTAAACGAAACAAGACTGGCAAATTAACAATGGAAAATGAGATGGTAAACTAATTGAATAAGTATGTTGCGTTGGTCTTCAGAACTAAGGATACAAGTTACAAACCAGAATTAAGTGTCAATCATGAAATGGGAGAAGGAACTCTAGAAAAGTAGAATCACCTGGGAATTCCCAACTAGCAAACTGTTTGAGGCACATGTCAATAAGCTTCCCACAGAGTCCTGATAGTTTTCACCTTATGGGCTTAAAAGAGGTGGCCAGAGAGATATTTGACGTACTGGTTTCAATTACGATGTGGAGGTGCCTGACAAAGGAGTAGCACTCCGAAAGCTCGTGTTTTAAAATAAACCTGTTGGATTGGAATCTAGTGGCGTGTGCCTTCTGACTTGGTTTCAATTCTTCAAAATTCACAATAGTCCAATTGATTGGAAAAGGCAGTGGAAGCAGTCTTTGAATAATTTTAAGGCAGGTGTATATGGAAACTTGATAAGCAATTAGGGTGAAAGGTTATTGGGACAAGGCACTAATGTGGAGATTAATCTCAGATCAGCCATAATCTTTGTGAATGGCCTACCACTCCTGGTCTTAATCCATAGGTTTATAAATGCAATTCAGTGATTGGAGCTTCACCTTGTTGTGGTGAATTCCATATTCCAATCACTCACTATGTACAGAGGCTTCTCATAATTGCCTTTTGGATTTATTAGTGTCCACCTTAAATACATGAGCCCTGGCTCTGATGTTACTCAGAACGTGTGTGTTGTTTTCAAAGCAGTCGTGCAACCAGTTACAAAATTTAAAATGAACAAAATAATCTCTTGGAAGGTCTTACTTATCTACCAAGCCAGACAAGAACTTGTCAGCAACCCTTCGAATCCTCTTGTGAATATGGTTGAAATTCACCAACAGGAATTGGGCATGTTTCTCCAGTTCTTCCTCATTTTCTTTCGTTTTGGGCTGAAGGGGGTAGAATCAAGGGGCTTCTTTGTAAAGATTTGCCAACACAGATTCTTGAAAAAGACTTCAAAATGGTAAGTAAAGACAACTGGTTAAACTAAAGCATATGGTACCTTGTCGGCCATAACGGAGAGAAAAACATCAAACACTTTATCGGCTACTGCAACCACACATTGCATCATTCCTGCAGAAAACAAGGCACAAAATAAATTACATTTCTTTACAAGAGACTCAAAAGAGGACGAACTTTCAGGCTGAGGAAAATGCTGGTTCGAAATTGAATCACTGCTTCCAAGTAAAAAATGAGGTCTGCAGATGCTGGAGATCACAGCTGAAAATGTGTTGCTGGTTAAAGCACAGCAGGTTAGGCAGCATCTCAGGAATAGGGAATTCGACGTTTCGAGCATAAGCCCTTCATCAGGGCTTATGCTCGAAACGTCGAATTCCCTATTCCTGAGATGCTGCCTAACCTGCTGTGCTTTAACCAGCAACACATTTTCACTGCTTCCAAGAGCATGCACAGGCATGAAGGATCAAATTGGTCTCTTTGCTGTTCATTTCTGTGACTTGGTGGAACAAGTCTTTGAATTTATTTAGCACCTTTCATGACCTCAGGGTATCCCAAAGTGCTTGAAGGCCAATACAGTACTTTTCAAGTGTAACGAGCATTATATCGGAGGAAAGGTCTTTAGCAGAGCTTGATCAGACAGACAGTGAGGAAAATCCAGCCCAAGGAAAAGCTGACCTGACTCTAAGTGAATTGAGATGGAATTTGGTTTGATTTATTCCTCCTGCTTTATTGAACAGGTGAATAGCTGAAAAGGTGTTAGGACAGTCAGATGCTGAGTTCTGATTCTGCAAGGTGACAAATTGTAAATTACATGGAAACTGACAAGTGCTTTTTTTTTTAACATCAGAGGCAATTCCATGACTTCAATTCTCCAGTAGAAGAATCAATTCACAAGTATTTGGACACTAAGGTCCAGGGAAAGAGGATTTTCGAAATCAGGAACAGCATTAAAAAAGGAAGCAGCAGTGAGTTTACAGGGGAGAAATTGACAAAGAGAATGCATGATTTTTTTATATGAAGGACACACAAATATAAGCGTCTGTACAACTATTTTTTTTCAACAGTACGCAAAGTGTGGATCTCAGATGATATGTTTACCTCTCATAGAAGTTGGTATGGACTAGGCCAGACCACTCAAAACATTCTGAAGCAGGCAGCTCAGACCATAAGTTTGCAATTTGTTTTGCTAAGTGTACAGCAAAATAACCCAGATTACGTTAGTGAGGTTAACTACTAGATCTTAAAATAGACAAAAACTTATTCACAAAATTACACAAAGAAACACAAAGAACAGAATAAAGAAACCCGACAGAACTCAACCTATCCAACTAGACTTAATCATGTTGTTCTGAACATAAACAACAATCCCAATAAACAAATTTCCTTTAAAAATCAGTATAAATGGCACACATGCTTACAGGTTGAAGTTAGGAGAGAGTTTCCACACAGCTCACTGTTGACCTTCTCACCACGTCATGACTGAAATAAAAACTGCTCAACTCAGCTACAGAGTTGACCACTCCCCTTTCATTATACAGATCACTTCTAAAACATGACCACCTTGGCCTGAATTCTCATCTGTTTATATATAAACAAAAGGCCTCTCAAAATCCTTTTCCTCTCTGTACCAGACTGATTGGAGTGCGAGACGGTTTATTACCCCTCTGAAAAGAAAATCAAGGACGGAGTCTCCTTGAGCCAAGGAACAGCTTTTAGAAAAAAAAGGGACTAGCTTTGTGACAAAGTCACACAGACTAGTCTTGTCTACTGTTGAATAAAGCTACTTAAAGCAGCAGGAATAAATCAAACCAAATTCCATCTCAGGTGTTAGCTCAATTCACTCAAAGAGAGACTCAGCGTATGAAGAACAAGGTGCTCTGAAGACAGGCTCAACAAGACAGGCTCATTGTTGCACTCTCAGATCCCAGTATTATGCTCATAGACATGGGGCAGTGGGAGCCAACTTTTTATTGCTAAATGCAAAAGGAAGTTATTGACAATACTAACTGAGCACAAGCCTACAGCAAAACTGAACTTTCAATCATCCCCTACAAAAGTAAAATAAATAAAATAAAATAATATATAAAACATTTTCAATGCTAGAAATCTGAAATAAGAATAAAGAAAAACACTCAAGGAGGTCTCTCAGCATCTGTGATGAAGTGTCAACCATTTGAAACGCTTTGTCTCTGCAGATTTGTGTTGATATGCTTACCTGCCTTATCCTTCTGAATAGCTTTGTCCTCTAAATATCGAAACATGACTTGAAATCGGTCCTGGTCTGTAGAGCGGGATACCCTGTAAACAACACGTTGTTCATTAGCAGTTATTCTGTGCAGTCTAACTGCAGAAAAAAGCGCTCATGCATTTTACACGATAAAGTTTCTCACACCTCATATACTCCAATCGGTAGACAGAGAGCAGATAGGTTGACATGGCAAAATCCAACTTGTTAATGAGGGCAGAGACTTCGGGGGGTGGATCCAGGAGATTTATGATGGTGCTTCTTAGTTCATTCAGTTCAGCCTAAGAATGATAAATAAATGTCATGCTCATTTCTCAATACTAATTTAATAGGTAATTTGAAAAGATACTAGAAGAATTGCAGTGAAAAAGGACAGTAGAGTACACACATGCTCCATTGTGTTCTAATCTAACACTTATATTCCTCACTTTTGAGTCTAAAGATCAAATTTTAAGGAGCTTGATCAATTATGGTGCCTGTGTATTTAGCTATTTTTTACACCACTTCCATAGCATGTCTACTTGGTTTGACCATAATCTCCCCTCAGTTCCTTCAAAGCAGAGATAATGATTACACGTTAGAAATGCCTAAAGTTCAAATGCTCTTGTCACTTCCAATTTCTACCAAACCCAACAAAGTTTAGGTACAACAACATACATGCCCCTCACAAAAGGACAGTCCCTTGTTCTATCTGAAATGACCATTTCTGAGGTGATTTCTTGTGTGGCATGCGAGTGACATGTGGCTGGTAATAAAGAGTGACAACTCAGTGGTACAGATAGATTGGTTTGAGGAATCTCTGATTTTAGAGGAAAAAAGTAGAAGTGCAAGGTGATGGGGACATGCACCACCACTGACTTTAAAACAGAAAATGCTGAACTTTTGCAACATTCGACCATGTTTGTGAAACGTTTTTTTTTTAAAATTTGCATCTCAATTTGAATATTTTTACCAAGTGACAATCGAACATTTACTGAATTGAATATAAAGTGTGTACTGTCACCATGCACAGTGCCATTTAAGAAAATATTTTCTCAACAAGCAACATAACTTGTACAGCTTGCTCCAAGAGCAGATGACATTGGGATGGAGGGAAATTAAAAACAAGATATAAAAGAATTTCTTGACATTTTTAAGACTCGCAGCAGTGGCATTTCAAAACATCTCCTGAATGTTTTCATCATTGCTAGTTACCATGTAAGGTATGTTCTGAGGGAGTTGATGCTTGTCTCTTGTTTTCTGAAAGAGAATTACTGGCTACTGCATAATTAGAGTCAAAGCATGCAAGGAAGCCATTCAGCCTATCATGTCCCTGCTGGCTCTTTGAAAGAATTATCCAGCTTGATCGACACCCCTGCTTTTAAATACCACCCTCCTTATGAAGTCTATATCCAATTTCTTTTGAAAATTTACTTTTTCCCATTTTTTATTTGAAGAAAATGACCTATTGCTCACCAGTTACTAAGGCAGAGGACTGTTTAAGAGTTTCAACAAAAAATATCAGAGTCATTCTGACACATTCCAAAATTCAAAGAGGCCAGAGCATCCTTTGTGTGTCATGTATGGCTCAGTGGATAGCACTCTCTCATTCCAGTCAGAATGTGAGAATTCAAGCCCTAATGCACAGCCTTAAGACTAAAACCTGACAGCGCACCCTGGTGCAGTACTGAAGGAAATTGAGGATCAGATTAAGCTTTAAACGGACAGAATGTCTACTTTGTCAAGTAGATCTTGCTATTTGGAATTGGCTGCTCATTTCCTACATTGTAACAGTGTCTGGGGTCCACAGCTCAAAAAGTACTTCGTTGCCTGTAAGGAATGCCCTGAGATCATGAAAAAGGCACACACAGGAACTTTTATTTCTTTTTGTGAGTTTCTGCCATTCTTTTTCTGCATTTTCATAGATGTTTGTTGCAGAGTAACTTTAAACTAGGACCTAGGCTTATTACACTGAAGCCTCTTCTTTCCCACCACATGTAACATATCAATCCAGATTGGCTGCTGCCCTTCACATTGACCTCAACATGCTACAACTAAAAGCTGTGGTCTTTTGTCTGCTAAATTTCACTCTCCTCCCTTGTGGTTTCCTGAATCACTTACCCAGCAGCTGAGCCAAGAGTGAAACTTTCAGAGAGAGAATCTTCACCCTATGCAGCCATCAAGTACACACTGATGCTGAATCACAATGTCCGAGACTCGCAAATATTTTGTTTCAGTCACTGGAAAAATGTGGGTGTTCTTACCGGAGAAACAGTGTCATTCTTCAGGGCAGAGTTATACTGCAGTTCTGAACGTAATGGCTCTCCTCCAGGAAAGGTGAGCAGTGGGGACTTGGTGGCTATTTCACACACTCCCTCATACCACTCCTCTGGCCATAGGCCTGCAGGAATGCAGAAATACATCATTATCAATTGGAAATATTGGTTTTAGTGAAAACAACCTGGGGCAATGTCAGAGAAACGCTAAGTGAGGTATTACGGCTTCCGACATTAAACAGTATTAGAAAGCGCTAAATGACAACAGTGCACAAAATCAAACTGGATAACATGGATTAACTGGATTAACACACAGTCAAATCTTATGATCAGTAATGATTCATTATTTGTAATTCAGACATGCATTTTTGAAAAGAATTATTTAATTTCTCCCTCATCACTGGTGTTCCTATCTAATCTAAGCCTCTGTGAGCAAATTCTGCACACATGAAGTTTATTTGTACATACTTTAAAATGTTTAAATTAACTTTGAAAGAAAGTGCGATGCCTTTAGTTAACAGGGTGAGTTACAAAATGTGCAAGTAAAGTTGCCATAACCCTACAGCCCCATAGGGATGTTCCCTCAATAGAGTGAGAGATGACTGTTGGTGGTTTAAGTTGAGGGTAACCATGCTTCAAGCAAGGGGAGAGGTTGAGAAAGAGTCTCCTTCATCATAACAACAGCCAGAGCAGGAAGTGAACTCATGCATCATTCTGCATCACAAACCAGCCATTCAGTAAACTGACAGAAAGCAGGGACTGCAGACGCTGGAGATCAGAGTTGAGAATGTATTGCTGGAAAAGCACAGCAGGTCAGGCAGCATCTGAGGGGCAGGAGAATCTGGGTTGCGGCTGAGAGATAAATGGGGGGGGTGGAGTTTGGGGAGAGGTTGCTAAAAAAGCATTAGAAGGATGAAGGTGAGGGAAAAGGTGATAGGTCAAAGGGGGGAGGTCCGGAGGGCAGTACCACCTTGGGATATGTGTGCGCGTGTGTGTGTGCGCGTGTGTAGGTGGTGAATGAGGAAGCTGTTGAAATCCACGTTTATCCAGTGTGGTTACAGAATCCCAAGACAGAATATGAGGTGTTCCTCCTCCAGGCGTCAGGTGGTAACAGTTTGGCGGTGGAGGAAGCTCAGTAAACTGATCCAGTATAACCATATATGCCGGGTCATTTTTGCCAAATAAGATTGTGCCCATACAAACTTGAAGAGCTTTCCAAACTACTTAATAAAATCTTTCAGATATTTATCACGGATTCACTAAAGTCTGAAAGTTTCAGAGTTTCATGATTGCTGAAATACAGCAAGTTCCATGACGTATTTTGACTGACTCAAGGGAGGGGAAGAAAAGAGAATGATAGAAAAAGAAATGAAATGAGAGAAAAAAAAAGGAGTGCAGTGAAACACATTAATAAGGGATTTAGACTTTTCATAAGTTCAACACCTAAATTCCATACACATTAACGAAGTTCACAAGTCCACAGCAGTAACATGACGAGTGATTTATCCTTAGGCTCTCAGAAACATTGTTCCACAGTTTAGAGATGTTCAGCACCCATTCGCAACTCCCTCAATACTGAAGCAGACCAAATCCATAGAAAGCAAGATCTGGACAATATCTAAATTTGAGTTAATAAATGTCAAGTAACACAATATCATACAAGTGCCAGATAATGACAATCACAACAAGACAGAATCCAACCACTGCCATATGACATTCAGTGGTATCACCATCACTGTAACCCCAATATCAATACCCTGGGATTATTGTTGACTAGAAACTGAATTGGATCAGCCATGTAAATGCTGTGGCTACAAAACAGGTCAAATTCTGAATTCTGTTGTGTGTAACTTGCCTCCTGATCCCTCAAAACCTGTTATCAAGTCAGGAGCGTGACAGAATACTCTCCACGAGTTTGGATAGCCTGGTGGCCTCTTGTCAATTTGAATACTTAAGGAAGATGCCTGCACCATCTTAAGAGTTAAAATGGATCGATTTTAGCATTAGCTCAAAACTTTAGAAGAAGTGTTGATAATCTTGTTAAAAAGCGAAATCGATGACTTCTCACACTGGCTCAAACACCTTCTCAAATGTTACTCTTTAAAATTATTAATCTGATCAAAATGATTATTTGTTTTTGTGGTTCAGCGATAAAAAGCCATGCTCATAGACACTTTTGTGTGCGCTAATCTGTGTTGCTGGTCCTTACTAGCACACAGCTGGAAGCACTTCTCCCTCAGGATACCCAAATTCTCACCACAGGGATTGTGTTAGGACTTTGCGGAGATTTATTCAATGTCAGCTGCAAGCAAAAATCCGAACAGTTGCTTCTTGGAATTTCACCAAACTAGAATCTTCATTTCAACCATGTCATAACACAGTATGTTATCATTCTCTCGGGTACCTGAGCCTTCCACGGCAAATCCCATCACAACTGAATAGAGCCAGAAGTCTCGGAACAGCTTCTGAAGCCTGGGTTTTGCATCTTTGATTGGAGGGAGCCGTCTTGTCAGCTGCAAAACAGAAATCACATAACCAGAAGTTCCACTAAACCCACTTGTCTGAACACACAAATCATTCTGAAATCTTCAGTCAGGAGGTTTGCAGGTAGTCTGAGAAGGAAAACGGTTAAACAGTATGAGTCTAAGTCTAAGTCTATCTGTGCCCCCCTTTCTCTCAAACTCAGTAAGCTTCCAATTGGATGGTCTTCATTTAGCTTCCAACAGCAACTGAACATGTATCAAAGTTTAATCCATGTCCCCAACACCATCCTCACAAACCCATAAAGAGATACAGAAGTTGGTCAAGTGTATTTTACCATTCAATGAGCTGATAAACCTCAACTCCACTTTCCTGCCTCAGCCACTAATCCTTGAGTTTTTTCACTGATTTCTAACCGCTTATCTCAAACTTGAATCATCTTCAAGAGTTAGCCTCCACAGCTTTCTGTGGTAAATAATTCCACAGATTAACTACCCTCTCTGAGAAAAAATATTCCTCATCTGTTTTACATGGGCAACCTCTTATTTTGAGGTTATGCCCTCTGGCCCTAGATTGTCTCACAAAGGGAAACGGCTTCTCCATATCTACCCCATCAAGCCCCTTAAGAAACCTATATACTTCAGTTAGGTCTCTTATCATTCTTCAGAATACAGGCCTAACCTATTCAAACACTCCTTGTGAGAAAATCCCTGCATATCCTGAATCAACCTAGTGAACCTCATGTGGAATGTTTCCAATGCCAGCAAATGTTTTTGAGATAGGGTTAGAGTTGCAGCATTCCAGCTATGGGGTCTGACTAGTGCCTGATATAGCTTTAGCAAGACCCTCCTATTCTTATACTCCATTCCCTCTGAAATGAAGACCAACATTCCATTTGCCTGCCCGATTACCCATGAATTTGGATACACAAGGACCCCCAAATCCTTCTGGGCTGCAGACTCCAGTAGTCTTTCACTATTTAAATAATATTCAGTTCCTCTATTCTTCCAGGCAAAGTGCAAAACTTCACACTTCCCTCATGACAGTCCATCTGCCAAGTTTTTCCCACTCAAACTGTCTATATTCCTTTGTGTGACTGTGTCCCCTCCTCACCACCTACTTTTGCAACATCTGTAAACTTGGTGACAGTACGTTTAGCTCTATAATCAAAGTTACTAATTCATATTGTAAATATTTTTTCTCTCAAATTGATTCCTGTGGCATTCCACTAATTAAAAGATTGCCATCTCAAAATGTCCTCCTCATCCCAATTTACTATCTTCTACATGAGCAGTACCTTATCTGAGGCATTTTTATGTTACATCTACCTACTTTCTTTGTCTATCCGGCTTGTTACCTCAAGAACTGCAATAGGTTTGGCAGGAATGATTTCCCTTCATGAAACTATTCTGACTCTGCTTGATGATATCATATATATACATATAAAAATCGTTCTGCTATTGCATCTTTTATAATCAATTCTAATACCTTGCCAACGACAGATATTAAGCTAACTGGTCTATATCTACCTGTTTTGTGCCTCCTTTCCTTTTTGAATGATGATGATATGTTGGTACTTTGCAAATCCTCTAGGACTTGGATTGTTGGAAGATTATGACGAGTATATCCACCATCTTGACAGCTACTTCCTTTGAAATCCCAGGATGCAACGCCTCAGATCCAGAGGACTGATCAACCTTTAGCCTAATTCGTTTCCCTAGTATTTTTTCTCATGTGTCACTGAGTGTTCAGCTTCCTCACCCCCTTTTGCCCCTTGATTATTTACTATTATTGTAATACTAGCAATGACTTTGACAGAAGACTGATGTGAAATATTTATTCAACTCTTTTACTTAGACAATTCTTGGTTCTTTATTACTTACCAGCCTCATTCTCTAATATAGGAGAAAGTGAGGATTGCAGATGCTGGAATTCAGAGTTGGGAGTGTGGTGCTGGAAAAGCACAGCAGGTCAGGCAGCATCCGAGGAGCATGGCCCTTCAATATTTTGGGCAAGGGCCCTTCATGAGAACTTCATCATCATTCTCTAAAATGTTAACTTTCTTGTCTATTTAAAGAAGCTCT
The DNA here is from genome assembly GCF_020745735.1 of Hemiscyllium ocellatum. Taxonomy (NCBI): domain Eukaryota; kingdom Metazoa; phylum Chordata; class Chondrichthyes; order Orectolobiformes; family Hemiscylliidae; genus Hemiscyllium; species Hemiscyllium ocellatum. The sequence continues at coordinate 9,811,422 of NC_083424.1, read as the reverse complement.
TACTGTCCATCTTTATTTTTTTTAATTCATTCATGGGATGAGGGTGTCATTGACTACGCAGCATTTAATAACCATCTAGTTACCCAGAGGGCAGTTAAGAGTCAACCATATTGCTGCTGGTCTGGAGTCACATGTAGGCCAGACTGGGTAAGGATGGCAGTTTCCTCCCTTAAAGGACATTAGTGAACCAGATGGGTTTTTTCGAACAATCAGCAATGGATTCATTGTCATCATTAGACTCTTCATTCAATGTTTTCTTTCATTGATTTCAAACTCTACCATCTGCCATGGCAGGATTTGAACCTGGTTCCCCAGATTTTTCATTAGCCTTTGACACATCTGAACAGGTGTCTCATTTTGAATTTGAAAAAGGGAGATCTCACTGAAAGCAAAATCTTCCCATCTGCTAAGCCTGAAAGTTGGAGCTTCCAGAAGGGAAATCCACAATCTACAAAATCTGATGGTTCTTCCAGCAATAAAGCAGCTGATTGGCTGCCAATAGCTTTTCTGACAAACTAGAATGTCCCATCTGCCTGGATTTGCTGGCCAATCAGAGGCTGGAATATCTAAGTGCCAGAGGCCCCAGCAGCTGCTGAGAGGATCCTCTCCCAGACTCGCAGGATGGGAAATCACCTTTGGGAATGGCGAGTGCTGTTTTAGTGAATGGGCTGGTGGGCTTGTTTCTGGGTTAGGTAATAGCAGGGAAACAGCTTTCAGATTCTCCTTAAATGAATCCTCTGTGCTATTTCCATATCCCATTTCGTAAGCATTCTCTGGGTAAAGAGATTTCTCTTTAATTCACTACTGGATATTTTTGGTTTATTTTATTATTCCTAATTTTGAATTTTCCACGCAACAGGAAACGTTTTCTCTACAAGTTTCCTCATCAAATCATCTCAGGATTGTGCATACCCACTTGGTCACTCAAAAGACATCTCTTTACTGCATCCTTTACTGGGTGAGCACTGGCGACTTTGGTTCGAGCTGCATGAGACGGAGCTCTGGGAACAGGAATAAACCTGGTGCCCATAGCACTACCTTGAAGACTGTGATCAGTGGTCAATATATCATGCCCTCCCTCCCAAAAGCAAGTAGAGATCATGGTGGGTAGGCTGATAACAAGGTTGACTGAGTTGACAGGATTATTCATGCAGCAAGTCAAAAATAGCTTCAGCGTAAACATCTTTTTGATCAATCTGCCCACTTATCCATGTGCTCCATCTGCCTTCCTACATATGCCTAGGTCAGGTACATTAGAGTAGCATTCCTATTAGTGCTGCATTCATGACAACTTCTGCAGCTGGAAGTCTGTTCACCTCAAGTGATGTTTCAATTGTCTCTTTAATCTTTATCTTCAATGCTTTCTTCCTTCTCAATCTCAATCATGGATCTACCAAACCTTGCTGTTCCTATCTGCACATCTGCCACATACAAATACACACACAATTTGGTTCTCTACTTGTCCACGTTACCTTACTTGCTTTAAACAATTTATACTGGTCATTGCTTAATTGCACTTGGCAGCCAACCAACCACAAACTTTACATTTTGTTTTTCTCATCTCCTAACCCTATCTCTGTTTTTGCCTGAAATCTGTTATAACTAAAATAAGATCAGAGAAGTAAGATGATGTGAGCTATTGGGAGAGGCTGAATAGACTGGGGCTGTTTTCCCTGGAGCGACAGAGACGGAGGGGTGACCTTACAGAGGTTGATAAAATCATGAGGGGCATGGATAGGGTAAACAGACAGGGTTTTTTTACCCTGGAGTGGGGGAAGTCCAATACTAGAGAGCATAGGTTTAGGGTGAGAGGGGAAACATTTAAAATGGACTTAAGGTGCAGTTTTTTCACACAGGGAGTGGTGCGTAGATGGAATGAGCTAACAGAGGAAGTGGTAGAAGCTGTTACAATTACAACATTTAAAAGGCATCTGGATGGGTATATGAATAGGAAGAGTTTAGAGGGATATTGGCCAAGTGCTGGCAAATGAGACTAGATTGGGTTAGGATATGTGGTCAGCATGACGAGTGGACTGAAGAGTTGAACAATCATTGACCTTGTTTGTCTCTCCACAGTGACTCAGTATTTTAAGCATTTTCTGTTTACATTAAAATGAACTGAACCCTTGACAGAAAAGAATCAGTTCTCAATCAATTACTTTGCTTTGAACCTGACTGGGGGCTCCATCTATTACTCAGGCAATCAACTAATTACATAAGTAGCATAGTGCAGCTCTAACCTAGCACCATGAAGTCTGACTAGAGTAATTTGGAATGATTCCATTGTAGTGTCTGTAGCTCAGAATGTTACAGTAGATGTAGCTGCTCAAGTAGTGACTTCAAGGAAACCACATCAAAATAATTTGTTGTTTGCTATGTGGGCTCAGGAGCAAATATAAACAGATTGGCAGTCACTTTTAAAATGCTTTGCACACAAGGTTGATGGAAAAGGTTTGGGAGAAAGTGACGAAAACTTGACAAACGGTAGCCTTGAAACCAACAATAAGTAGTTAACCTTATTAAAACAGAATTGTGAGGTTACATGACTTCAATAACTTTTTCTTTCAGGACAACATTCTCTTCCCTATTTTCTCCTGAAACCTTCTGGCTTCCAGTTGTTTACGTAAATGATCAAATGACCAAGGGCAACAAATGTTGGCAGGCTGATGAACTGCAGGGCACATCACAATCAAGCTCAATCTATCTTCACCTGATATCACGGTGCCGAATCTTCCAGCAGGGGTTACTGAAGCACAGGGGCAGGAACCAGTCCAGAATTTCAAACTCCTAGCTTAAAAGGTCCCGAGACTAACATTCAGCCAAGTTAAATTGCAGAAGTATGTTCAAGTGAAAAATACACACTGGGATATATACATCAACTCAAATCCACAAGAATAGTCTTGCCCAACGGGAATATTACATATCCTGAAGTGTTTGATTTGGTTTGTTTGCTTTCTCATTGATCAATGAACCGGGGACATTAGGTCAGATCTTTAAGAGCAAAGCTTTTGAAAAACACACAACCTTTTGATTTCAACAGCACAAGTCTGCTCTCCTATATCGTCCCACAGGTAAGCCCATTCAAACATTTTAAATTAAGACCAACTGATTTAGATTACAAACACACATGTCAAAAGTGGTGATAGTTTATTGAGGAGCCTGTGCATTTTATTAGAAAAAACATGTACATTTTACTGTAAAGTTTAATTCAGAAAAGTGTTCTTTTGGGCATAAGAGTGATCGCAAATGGTTTCAATATTCATGAGCAGAAATAGATTCAGAAAAAAATGCACAAGGAACTTTTTTTTAAATTCAGGATTTTAAAAAGAAAATAGCAAAATTATTGGGTAACAGGTCACGTAGACCAGAACTAGCATGTCCTTTGTGTTGTACATTCTAACAAATATAATCAGGGATTGTCACAAATCACCCTCTAATAAATCAACAATTATGGGATTAAAAATTAATCCTTTCCAAGTGAGAATGGAAAAATACGATTTTTACAACTGCTTTCAAAAATTTCTTCATCTTTCACAATGCACATCATGCACACATGCCAAGGTAACAACTGGGTAATACATTCTAATGCATTACCATCCTGCAAGTGTGCCAAGATATGTTTAATTTGACTGTGCCTTTAAGGTTATAAAGGTGAAGTGAATATCCTTTGTTGAAGGACAAACAGATGTTGTAGGAATTAAAGCTTCCAAGATGAATTGTGCCTCAAAAACAATGTTTGAAAAACTCCAGCTCTTCACTTTGAGGAAAGCAAAATCAGAACAGACTAGAGGGAAACAAACAGCTTTTCCTTTCTCTTTCATACCTTTAAAATAATATATTTTAAAATCTCATTTGTTTATTGACGGGTCCTTATTGTTCAGTTTAATTACTGGGAAGAATTACTGGTTTACAAATGTATTCAAGATAACACAATTGTGCCTCAATTTAATTGCATGTGATGCAAATTGATTATACTATCTGGTGTCAACTGCAGCTGAGATGGCCACACACTCAGCTCTGAGTCAGAAGGTTATGGGTTAAGTTGCACTGCAGGACTTCAGCACAAAAATCAAGGCCAATATTCCAGTGCAGTACTGAGGGACTGTTACACTGAAAGAAATGTGGTTACGATGAGATGTTCAACAGAAGTTTTATCTGTTCTCAATTGGCCATCCAACATCCAAATTCCCCTCTGGGCAATTAGGGATGAGCAATAAATGCTGCCTAACCAAGAACACCCTCATCCTGTGAATGAATAAAGAAAAAAATAAAGCTAATTGGGCACAAGAAGAAAACAAATGTCTACTTAACTGTTCTTTATGATATTGATTGAGGAATGAATGTTGATTGGGATGGTATAGGAATTTGTTGCTTTTCTAAAATCGACATGATGCGATCTTTTACACACCAGGTAATAGGTTATTTGGAAGTAAAAGCTTTTGGAGCGCTGCTCCTTCCATCACGTAGCTGTGGAGCAGGAGCATGAGACACATACTTTATTGCAAAAGATCTCAGTGTTATAAAACTGAAATGATTTTTTAAACAAACCTAGATTGTTGTTAATTCTTTCTTCTTTTAGAATGGGTTGCATGTTTCGATTCATTAATAGGTAAATCCCAGAACTCCTTTCAAGTTAGATTCCTGCAATAATTTAAGGTTTTATAAAACAAAAGTGACATCTCAGCTCAGACAATGCATTAAAGGTGTGAGGTTAGATTCTGCCTGTATCCCAATCTGGAGTCAGACTGGTTCTATTTCCAAAGTGGATTAACTGCTTGCATTGACTGCCTGCAGATTGCCTGCAATTACACTTCTGCAAATGCAAATTCACCCCATAGATTATGTGCATGACAGAGAATGTGTATGAGGGAGGGTCTGCATGTGTGTGCGCACATTGTGTAGTGGAACATGAAACCAAGGTCCCAGCTGAGGCCATCCTGACGAGTACTGAACTTGGCTATCAACCTCTGCTCGGCCACTGTGTTGTTGCCTGTCCAGAAGTCTGCCTTGGAGAATGGTCACCCGGAATCTAAGGCCAAATGTCCCTGACCGGGAGGGAACATCCCTGTCTGGCGATAGTTACTCACACTCTCACGCAGACCCTCTCTCATTACGCACTCTCTCGCAGACACACACACCCCTTACATATACACCCTCTCACAGGGTTATACTTCGTCATACTCTCGCACACATGCAAACACGCTCTCTCACTCACACACACACACACACACACACATACATATATATATAAATCTATGGGGTGAATTTGCATTTGCAGAATTGTAATTGTAAATACATTCTATTTTGTTCGTAAAACCTTACATTATCTTGAGAATGTGACTTAAAAGTAGTTCTTGGATTTACATATTAAATGAACCCAAAACCTGCAATCCAATCTAAAAAGATGAAAGACTTATCTGCAATCTAGGTTTGTTCAATGTATGATTTCAGTTGCATGACACAGATCTTTTGCTTTAAACTCGGTCTCTTATGGTGCTACTCCACAGCTACCTGTGGAGCACTTCGAAAGCTTGTACTTCCAAATAAACCTGTTGGACTGTAACCTAGTGTTGCGTGATTTTTAAATTGTCAATTAGATTCCCTTCATTGTAAGGTTAGTAGTAATTTGCTGATGATTACATAATGTTCAGCACCATTCACTCCTCTCAGACTGAAGCATCTCACATTCAAACCCAACAAGTTCTGGACATTAGCCAGACTTCAGCTGAAAACTGGCAAGTATCATTTGCGTCTGGCAAATGTCAGGCAATGACCATCTCCAATAAGAGATAATCTAACCACCACCCCTTGACATTCAATGATGTTATCATCACTGAAGCCCCCCACTGTCAACATTCTGGGGCTACCATTGACCAGATACTCAAGGAGAGTCACCACATAAACAGTGGCTACAAGAGCAAGTCAGAGGCCAGGAATAGTGCAGTGAATAACATACCAACTGACTCCCCAAACCCTTGCCCATCATCTACAAAGGCACAAGTCAGGAGTGTGACACTGGATGGGTGCAGCTCTCACAACTCTCAAGCTGACACCATCCTGGACAAAGCTGCCTGCTTGTTGGCCCATCCACAAGCATCCATCTCTTCTGCCATCATCACTCAGCAGCTGCAACAATGTGTACTATCGACAAGATGCACTGCAGATATCGAAAGATTCTCAGAGAGCACCTTCCAAACCCACAATCACTTCTATCTAGAAGGACAAGGGCAGCAGATGCAGATGGTGGTGCTCCAATGTAAGGTCCGCTTCATCACCTACTTTTATTCAAAATCTGGGACTTGCCTTGCTAACGGCATTGTGGGTCTACTGAAAATGCATGTACTGCACCAGGTGAAGAAGGCAGCTCACCACCACTTTCTCGAGGGCAACTATGGACAAGCAATAAATGCTGGCCCAGCCAATGAATAAGTGTAATGAGGTTTGAACTCAAAACCTTGCAACTGCAAGGTAAGAAAGACCCCACTGTGGCAGGTTGACACTTGGTAAATTGACATCTTCCAGAAGTTGGAGGAGAAAGTGAGGACTGCAGATGCTGGAGATCTGCAGAGCTGAAAATGTGTTGCTGGAAAAGTGCAGGAGGTCAGGCAGCATCCAAAGAGCAGGAGAGTTGACGTTTCAAGCATGAGCCCAAAGGACTCTGTGACTGCGGTTTCCTGAAGAAGGGCTCATGCCCAAAATGTCAACTCTCCTGCTCCTTGGATGCTGCCTGACCTGCTGCGTTTTTCCAGCAACACATTTTCAGCACATCTTCCAGAAGTTGCAGCTTTGTTGCAAACATCTCTAAAAAAATTGCTGAAGTTAAATTTTAAATTTCAGATCTTCATGGTTGGCATTTTGTGCAGATGGGGAAATAAACTGAGGGCAAGAACACATTTTATTCACATTCAAAATAGCAGTTGGGTAAAGAGTAAACTAGAGCTCTGTTTTGATGGTTTTCAGTTTGTGTTTGCATGGGTATCTGTCTGCATCTCTCAAATCAAATGAAATTAACTCATTAGAATCTCTGCCAATAAATTTTATCCTGTACACTTTCAACTCCTAATTTAAAAAACATTAAAACAATTAGAGGATTTGTTATGGCTTCAAATTTAACTTCTTTCCTGAAAACTGACTAGATTTTGAGTAAAGGTATTCAACAGTTTCTCTCAATGAGTTTGATATGGTTTCTGAAATTGATAAAACAAACGCTGAAGCAGGTGGTCCCCAACTAACTGTTGCATTTTTGTAATTTCTTAGTATTACAGGAAACACCACCCAAAGTTTATTGAGAGAAAGATTTTCTTCAAGTAAGTTTAAAGAACAGGTAAGCACACACTTAGTTAAAAAAAAAGTTCAGGTCAGTTGATGCAACAATGCTGAAGCATCCTGGAAATTTAGATGTGAAGCACAAGCTCAGACTGGACTTGAAGTCTCAAATCCAGGCAAAACTTTAAGAGTGCTTGAGGGCATCATTTTGAACAAAGCACTAAAATGGTCAGAGTACTGAGTACAGGAGTTGGCAGGTCATGTTGCGGCTGTACAGGACATGAGTTAGACCACTGTTAGAATATTGCGTGCAATTCTGGACTCCTTCCTATCGGAAAGATGTTGTAAAACTTGAAAGGGTTCAGAAAAGATTTATAAGGATGTTACCAGGACTGGAGGATTTGAGCTATCGGGAGAGGCTGAACAGTCTGGGGCTGTTTTCCATGGAGCATCGGAGGTTGAGGGGTGACCTTATAGAGGTTTATAAAGTCATGAGGGGCATGGAGAGACAAAGTCTTTTCCCTGAGGTGGGGGAGTCCAGAACTAGACAGAATAGGTTTAGGGTGAGAGGGGAAAGGTATAAAAGAGACCTAAGGGGCAACTTTTTCACAAAGAGGGTGTGCATGTATGGAATGGGCTGCCAGAGGAAATTGTGGAGGCAAGTACAATAGCCACATTTAAAAGGATGGATACATGAATAGGAGGGGTTTAGAGGGATATGGGCCAGGTGCTGGCAGGTGGGACTAGATTGGGTTAGGATATCTGGTCAGCATGGACGGGTTGGATTGAAGGGTCTGTTTCCGCGCTGCACGTTTCCATGACACTATATACTATAAACAAGAGAAAACTGATCAACCTACAGTTGAGATTGTGGGTTGTTTTCCAGAACTTTTAAACCTTCTTTGATACTGAAACCGCAGTCAGAGAGTAAAGGGCATATGTTTCCCTCTGGAAAGCACTTGGAAGCAATGTGCAGGGGGTGGATGGTGATGGTTAATGATAAAGCCCTTGATCTCGGTGCAGTGAGAAACATTTCAAAGGACTTCTGAACAAGACGTGCATGCAGGCAAGAATTTTCATATTATATATAATTTGCCAGTTGAGAATTCTTAGGGAGTTTCATGTAATTAAAGGCAACTTGCTGCCAGTCCGACATGATCAGAATTATCACTGCACTTAACCACAACACTCCACTGAACTTTTACAAATGGAGAGATAAAAAAAAGCATTTTTCTCTATTCATGATAGCAGTCATTATCAGTTAGTAGCGAAGTAGGTTACAAATGATAATTTTAGAAGCATCATTGTAAGATTAAAAAACTCCAATTCGTCAGATGGATCAGATCAAAATTCCACAATGTGGTCTAACATCCAAAAGGTAACTAACTCTTAAGAAGTTTTGACATATTTTACCATTTTCTCCAAATAATTGAATGCAGTTAAGGTATTCATAAGCAAGCCAGATAATAGGTAAAGTCTCCATAATCCCACAGAACCAGAGAGAAATAACTGGTGATGGTTAAACCCAAGGGTCACTGCACCTCAGGCGATGGAACAGGTCGAGAAGCTGGGACCCCTAATGACCTCAGCCAGTATATGGCTGTCGGTATCAGTCACGCTGCATGACAAACTAGACATCCACCCAACTGAGCTAACCAACCCCTCTGCTTATTAATAACCAGTGAAACAGTACATTGCTAAACATAACATACCATGATGTCAACCCCAGAATGTGTCAACTCCCAACTGTCACTCCGCACTTAACTTTTCTGCACTAGAACAAATCTCCACATTTCTGTAATCCTGGCCTCTTCAGAAATGCAGCACACCCCTTACATTCAACAGTTCTCTTGTAGTGCAGGACAGTGAGGAAAGTCAAAGATACTGCAACATTTTAGGGACTGGTAGCTTATTTTAAGAGTTTAAATATCTAAATCTTAAGCTAACTGTGTTATTTTCAGCTATGTTTCACAGCTGAAAACATGTTAAAATATACTATGTACTATCGTAGAGTTCCCTTGGCTTGCTTTTCTTTACTGGCAACCTTCCCCAAAATCCCTGATAATGCACTCCCCTCTTCATGCTCAAGTGTGGTCAACACCGATAGCCCTCTAACTCATCTTCCTCCTTCATCCCACACAAGTGTTCTTCCTTTCTTACCTACAGTGTCTTTCCCCATTTCTCTGAACACATATGCCTCCCACACTCATTCCATAAGAAAGCACGACCACACCCCACCTACCCCTACCCCCAGCAATGCCAGCTCTCTTGTCAGCCAGACCAGACCGAGAGATCCCAAGGGGTTGAAACTGACTGGGACAGAGGAAGCAGGTGAAATGGAGGAGGAGCAAACAGTACGAATGGTGGGTTGGGGGTGGTCTGCGGAGCATTGAGCAGAGAAGTGGTAAGAACACTTCAGTAAGGCGTTCGACAAGGTTCCCCATGGGAGACTGATTAGCAAGGTTAGATCTCATGGAATGACAGGGAGAACTAGCCATTAGGATACAGAACTGGCTCAAAGGTAGAAGACAGAGAGTGATGGTGGAGGGCTGTTTTTCAGACTGGAGGCCTGTGACCAGTGTAGTTCCACAAGGATCGGTGCTGGGTCCTCTACTTTTTGTCATTTACATAAATGATTTGGATGCAAGCATAAGAGATACAGTAAGTAAGTTTGCAGATGACACCAAAATTGGAGGTGTGGTGGACAGCGAAGAGGATTACCTCAGATTACAACAGGATCTGAACCAGATGGGTCAATGGGCTGAGAAGTAGCAGATGGAGTTTAATTCAGATAAATGCGAGGTGCCCATTTTGGGAAAGCAAATCTTAGCAGGACTTATACACTTAACGGTAAAGTCCTAGGGAGTGTTGCTAAACAAAGATTCCTTGGAGTGCAGGTTCATAGCTCCTGAAAAGTGGAGTGGCAGGTAGATAGGATAGTTTGGTATGCTTTCCTTTAATGGTCAGAGTATTGAGTACAGGAATTGGGAGGTCATGTTGCGGCTGGACAGGACATTGGTTAGGCCTCTGTTGAAATATTGTGTGCAATTCTGGTCTCCATCCTATCGGAAAGATGCTGTGAAACTTGAAAGGGTTCAGAAAAGATTTACAAGGATGTTGCCAGGGTTGGAGGATCTGAGCTACAGGGAGAGGCTGAACAGGCTGGGGCTGTTTTCCCTGGAGTGTCGGAGGCTGAGGGGTGACCTTATAGAGGTTTACAAAATTATGAGGAGCATGGATAGGATAAATAGGCAAAGTATTTTCCCTGGGGTCGGGGAGTCCAGAACTAGAGGGTGTAGGTTTAGGGTGAGAGGGAAAAGATATAAAAGAGACTTAAGGGCAACTTTTTCATGCAGAGGGTGGTACGTGTATGGAATGAGCTGCCAGAGGATGTGGTGGAGACTGGTACAATTACAACATTTAAGAGGCATCTGGATGGGTATATGAATAGGAAGGGTTTGGATGGATATGGGGCGGGTGCTGGCAGATGGGACGAGATTGGGTTGGGATGACTGGTCGACATGGATGGGTTGGACTGAAGGGTCTGTTTCCATGCTGTACCTTCCCGACTCAGGCGACTGACTGTGTGGAGTTTGCACGTTCTCCCCGTGTCTGCGTGGGTTTCCTCCGGGTGCTCCAGTTTCCTCCCACAGTCCAAAGATGTGCGGCCCAGGTGAATTGGCCATGCTAAATTGCCCGTAGTGTTAGGTAAAGGGTATATGTAGGGGTATGGGTGGGTTGCGCTTCGGCGGGTCGGTGTGGACTTGTTGGGCCGAAGGGCCTGTTTCCACACTGTAAGTAATCTAATAACTCTATAACAGTTCAGGAGCTAGGGTTAGGAAGGGAAATGAATCCAAAAGGCACCAAAGGGCTGAACAGTGTTGTGGTACTTTGGCTCTCTAGCTACTTTATCAGGTCATGAAATATCTCTAGAGCAAGTTGGACATGAACCCTTGTCTTCACATGGAGTCCCATGAGCAGCATTGTGAGCAGTTATGAAAGCCTTAAAATCAGTCTGTCTATAGACAGGATACATATGGCATAAAACAGCCCATATGTGCATTTCTGGCCAAGTGATCCCACAGTCCGTGGAATCTCAGTAATATGGCAGGGTAAAACCAGAGACCAGATATTTTAGCTTCCTTTGTTACATGAGTCAAGATTTTCTCAGGATCTCAAGCATCAGCAACTCAAGTTGAGTTGGAGGCTTTTCTGTCAGAAGATTGGACCAACTGTTTATAATCATTTTTATTATTTTACTGGAAATCTGATATCTCCCATTTGGCTCCAACAGAAGCAAATCTCTGCAAAATGAAGCTTGTATTCCTTATTCTGAGCGCCTACACTGTGCCTACACTTTGTGGAGTTAAGCCTTTAGATGAACACTTCAATTTCAAGGCAACAGACAAACCGCTGAGCCCTCAAACCAGCGTGGACAGTGAGGATCCAGCCTTGGAAAGTATTCAAATGCAATTCCATAAAGATAACACCTTAACACAAGATCTCCTTCCAGAAGGAGAGGAAGACGACGAATACCTGGATTTTGATGCTCTGTTGGGGGAGGATGATGATTATATTGACGCAATTGATGAGATAGATGTGCCAGAAATAGTCACAGACTTTGAACTCTCAGATCCAGCGACCAAAAAAGCCAAGCTACTTAAGCTATTCCGCGGCAAAACCAGGATTCAACGCTTGAATACAGTGAATGCAAACTTTGCTTTTGATCTATACAGAAGCATCAGAAATGCTGTTGACCAGTCTGATAACATACTGCTAGCTCCTGCTGGCATTTCAATAACCCTGGGCATGGTCTCTTTAGGTGCAAGACACGAAACCCATCGACAGTTATTCAATGCACTTGGTTTTGCAGATTTTGTAAACGCAAGTGTAAAATACGACACAATGACAGTTCACAACCTCTTCCGTAGGTTAACCCATCGCCTCTTTCGACATAACTTTGGTTACACTCTCCGGGCTGTTAATAACCTGTTTATACGTCAGGATGCACAGATTCTGAGCAACTTCACACAAAATATGAAAACCTATTACTTCGTCGAGCCTCAGTCAGCCAATTTTTCTGACTCTACGTTGATCAATAAATTAAATGGTCACATTTTGAAGATCACCAAAGGATTGATTAAGGAAGCCGTAAAAACGATAGATCCGCAGACTCTAATCATGATTCTGAACTGCTTCTACTTGAAAGGTAAACTTATTTAGTCACACATTCAGCCAGCATATTTCTAAATTGGTGGGATATTAAATTCATCCAATATAATATCACAAATACAAAACATTATTTAATTCAGAACAGGTCACTATACCTAATCAATTTTTTAAAAATTACAATTCCAGTTGTCAAGCCTAAATCATGAATTTAACCGGTAAACATATGTACAGGGCAGTCCCTAAATTATAAATGTTCAACTTTTGAGATTCCATACCAAACTTTATTTTAAAGATCCAACACGTGAACGTTTTCACGTATTCAGGGGCATCTATTTTATATTGTGTGCCAACTTGAATACAAACACACAGAACCCATTCATAACTTGGAGACTGACGGTATATCAATGCACCCACAATCTGTCCAAATCTTACTTTCACTTCATAATATTCATCTCAGAATGCAGCACGGGGGGGGGGGGGGGGTGCGGAGATTGGGTGTGGGTGCAGCTTTCAAGGAGGCGTATAAGCTGATAGGTTGCAGAAAGCAAACTGCTGAGTTCTATGAAAGGAACATTCTCAACTCTTATGGATGCTATTGTGTTGATTTTATTTTCAATTATTTGGCGTTTAATTGACCATAAAACACTGCCCATTTCCCTTTGGCATGTTTTTCAAACATTAATTGTAGAGGAGACATATTAAAACTTTAAATCATCTGATATTCAGTTTGAGAGAGCTTGCTGCTCTATGAAAATATGGAAAATACAATGAGATTCTAAAATCTGGAATCCCGAGCTCAAATACAGTAACGCTATGTGACCTCTCCACCCACCCCCAAACAGGAACTTGGGAAACTAAATTTCCAGTTGAGAATACGTACACAGGTTCATTCCGGCTGAATGAAAAGAAAGTGGTTCGAGTCCCTCTGATGCATACAAAAGGAAACTTCTTGGCAGCTGCAGATCACAAACTGGACTGTGACATTCTGCAGCTGCTCTATGTGGGAAACATCAGCATGCTGGTCGTGTTACCCCGTAAATTCTCAGGCATGAGGATCGTCGAAACACAGCTGACATCCGAAGTGGTGGGGAATTGGTTAGACAGCATGACTAACAGGTACATTTTGAACATTCAACCATATATATGGGAGACCTCTGCAGGAAGCTAAAATCATTGGACTAGCATTTTAGTGAGCTAGACTAATGCTTTGGAGATACGGGTTCAAAAGCACAGCAGGTAATGGAATTTAAATTCAGCTCAAAGGTCTGCAACTGAATGCTAGTCTCATGGTGACCATTACTAAGATAATCACTGGTTGTCATAAACATCCATCTGATATACGAGTGTCCCCTGTCGACCTTCCTGTGACTCTGCAGCCATAGCAATTCGCTTGACTCTTCACTGCCCTCTGAAATGGTCTAGTCACTCAGTTCTAGGCTATTAAGGATGGGCAACAACAACTATTCTATGAGGAACCAAAGCTATGGGCCACTTGTTACCCAGTTGGCCTGGCAATCCTGCTCAAAAAGCTTAAAGATCCAGTGCAGTATTTTTTGAGCGTGTGGTGATGGTCATATAGGCTGAAGGTAAAACCACCACAGTCCCACCAGACTGTAGGACTGTGTTTAAAATCTGAGTTCTTATTAGAGAGAGATAACTAATGGCTTAAACAGAGGGTCACCATGCCTCAGGTGAGGAATGAGGTCGAGAAGGAGAGACATGATAACCTCAGCTGGTGTAGGAATTGAACCCGTGCTGTTGATGTCACTCTGAATCACTAACCAGCCAACTGAGCTAACCTACTCCCCCGCACCCACACCCATCTAACTTTAATTGTTGTGAGGCCATGCACTTGTGACAATATAATATAAAGTCATTTAAAGCATCACAATTTATAAGTTTGTCTTGATGTACGAGAACTTTCAGGTAGTTGTGTTGAGAGATCATTGATTCTGGGAATTTTGCCTGAAGTTACTCAACAGCTTGTACTGTTTGAACAGCTTGTGGATTTTAGGCAACTCTGGAAATTTATCAGGATGGAACCAGATTTAAAGGATTACAGTGAGGTGAAAAGATAGGAGAAATTGGGATTATTATCCATGATGCAATACAGGTTAGCACAGTTATTCAAATAAATAGGGGCTTGATAAGAGTGGACAGAGTGGAAACTGTTTTCTTTGGCAACAGGGCCAATGAACAGGTTAAAAGGTAATTGGCAAAGGGAGTTGTTAGGACAAAACCAGTTGTGAGTATCTAAAGTGGACTGTTTGAAAAGCTGGAAGAGATTCCAATATGAACTTATTAGGAATTGGATTGCAAAGTGATGGGAAAACACTAAACATTCAGCTTTGCTGATGGGCGAGCACCTTTTTCTGTACTACACCCTTTGATGATTCCATTTGCCGGAGGAACAGGGGTGTTATTCATTAAAGAAATGTAACTTCAAGGTGATGTGACAGATGAAGAGAGCAGATTCTGCTCAGGCAGTTAGATTGTTTGACTCAAATGAGAATGAAAGGATTAAGAGGCAACAGCTTAAAATATGAAAACAGAATTCAGTTAGTTCTCAAATTCTTTCTAAGAGAGTTAGTGATCTCCGGATTCAATTACCAAATGTTTGTTACATATGGTCAAAAAATGGATGGGATGAGTTTGAGAATCCTAGGTTGCTCAAGTGACGGAAGTCAGGTGACTAGAAGCTGTAATTATGGGCATTAGCTTTTGCAGTCTCTTGGCGTTTATGTCCAATTGCCTGCAAAGGTCACACTTTAAACTGAAGTCATGATAGCGCATGCGAGTTGTAAGCAGATGCTTGCACATATTTCTGTTGTATAAACCAAAATGACCACTCATTGCAGCACATAGGATTCCCACAAAGAAAAACTTACTGCTCTACCCAACATGAACCACAAACTTTGAGGGCAACTCGGCCACGCTGACAGAGACAAGGGAAGACGATCACTTTGTGACCAGGCCTGAGTAAGACGTAAAAAGGAAAGGGTAAGGAGTGGTGAGGCACACTCTCGCAGGAACCTTGGCACTTGCTGATAACATCATTCGAAGGAATTAAAGCATGGGTAGTCCAAGAGATAGAAAGGAAACATTAATCTCGGGCTCCATGGCCCCCAATGATTGAGGAGTTATATCTACACCCTGCTCATATTGCTCCTGCGTTCGGGAGACAGGTCACTTTTTGGGGTGGGGCCGGAGCAACTTTATGTGCATTTGACTGTGCTGCAAGTGGCCCAGAAATGGCTCAGTTATGTTGTCGAAAATAGGAACAGGCTGATCCCCATCTTTATAACCCTTCACTAAACCGAGCAGAACAAATAAATAACAAGTGAAGACTGAAATTGCTCAAAATCACTGTCACAAATACAGCAATCAGATCCTGGTTTCTTTCTAAGATGTCTTTTGAAGTAAAATTTTAGCGATTAAGTCACTATAAGAATAAGTGGAGCAAAAGAGGAAAAATTTTGTCGAAAATTAATTCTGAATGCAATTTTGTTTTTTACTTTAAGAACACGAAAGGTGGTGCTTCCCAGATTCAATCTGGTGAAATACTATGACCTGGTGCCATACCTGAAGACTTTGGGATTGACATTACCTTTTCAAGCAGTTGCCAATTTTACTGGAATATCAACCAAGGAGAATCTGGTCATTAACCTGGTAGGAGTTCCACTCTGCATCCACGCACAAGCACAAACGCCCAAACCAAACAGAACGGTAGCAAGTTATAAGAAACAAATTGCTGTAGAACTCAGAACATCTGGCAATACCCGTGAAGAGAAAACAGTGTTAACACTTCAAATCCAGAAAGCTATGTCACAAGTGGCTGTAGAAACCGTGTGGAGTTTGCACATTCTCCCCGTGTCTGCGTGGGTTTCCTCCGGGTGCTCCAGTTTCCTCCCACAGTCTAAAAACGTGCAGGTTAGGTAAATTGGCCATGTTAAATTGCCCACAGTGTTAGCGGCAGGGGTAAATGTAGGGGAATGGGTCAGGGTGGATTGCGATTCAGCGGGTCGGTGTGGACTTGTTGGGCCGAAGGGCCTGTTTCCACACTAAGTAATCTAAAAAAAATTCCTCAAAGAGGGTCACTGGATTTGAAATATTTTGTTTTCTCTTCACGGATTAGATTAGATTAATTTCCTACAGTGTGGAAACCAGTCCACACCGACCCTCTGAAGAGTAACCCACCCAGACACATGTCCCTCTGACTGACGCACCTAACACGATGGGCAATTTAGCATGGCCAACTCATCTGACCTGCACAGGTTTGTGACTGTGGGTGGAAACCCACGCAGACACGGAGAGAATGTGCAAAGTCCACACAGACAGTCGCCGGAGACTGGAACTGAACCTGGGACCCTGGTGCTGTGAGGCAGCAGTGCTAACCACTGCGCCACCGTGCTGCCCCTGCTGGATTTCTCCAGCAATTTCCATTTTTGTTTGGTTCAGATTTCCAGCGTCAGCAATTGTTTGTTTCACTGCTGTAGCGATCTATCATTTTGATGGGACTGTAAGATAAATCAGAATATTCAGCTAATTATAACAAATTGAGAAGAAAGTTGTGAGAATCTGGCTCAAGGTGGTACGGGACGTGGATGAGATATGTCGGAGGGCACTTCAACCACATGGGAGGGGATTGCCCAACTTTCTGCAAAAATGCTATCCCGTATTCCCAATCCGTCCATCTCGGCCTTATCTGCTCCCAGGAGGACCAGCTCCACCACAGAACACACCAGATGGCGACCGTCGTTAAAGTCTGAAATTTCTCATCCCACGTGTTTGAAGATGACCTCCAACACATCTCACCCACTCTGGCACCTCCCCACTCAAGGCACACCCTTCCAACCGCAACAAGGACAGAACCCCCTGGTCCTCACCTTCGGCCCCACCAACCTCCGCATAAATCACATGATCTGCTGACACTTCCACCACCAGGGATATATTTCCCTCTCCACCCCTTTCCGCAAAGACAGTTCCCTCTGTGACGACCTAGTCAGGTCCACGCCCCCTAACAACCCACCCTCCCCTTCTGGCATCTTTGCCTGCCACCACAGGAATTGCAAAACCTGTGCCCCCACCTCCTCCCTCACTTCCATCCAAGGCCCCAAAGGAGCCTTCCACATCCAAAGTTTTACCTGCACATCCACCAATGTCATTTATTGTATCTATTACTCCCGATGCAGTCTCCTCTACATTGGGGAGACTGGACGCCTTCTCGCAGAGTGCTTCAGAGAACATCTCAGGGACACCCGCACCAATCAACCACACCGCCTGTGGCTGAACATTTCAAATCCCTCTCCCACTCTGCTGACGGCATGCAGGTCCTGAGCCTCCTCCATCGCCACTTCCTTACCACCCGATGCCTGGGGGAAGAACGCCTCATCTTCCGCCTTGGAACCCTTCAATCCCAGGACATCAATGTGGACTTCACCAATTTCCTCTCCCCCCACCTTACCCCCGTTCCAACCTTCCAGCTCAGCACCTTCCCCATGACTTGCCCTACCTGTCAACCTTCCTTCCCACCTGTCCGCTCCACCCTCTTCTCCGACCTATCACCTTACCCTACTTCCATCCACCTACTGCACTCTCAGTTACCTTTTCCCCAGCCCCCACCTGCCATTTATCTCTCCACCCCCAAGCCTCCCAGCCTCATTCTTGACGAAGGGCTCCTGCCCGAAACATCAATTCTTCTGCTCCTCAGATGCTGCCTGACCTGTCGTGCTTTTCCACTCTCAACAAGTCATTCAGCACAACTAAATTGAGTCTTGCCACATTCATATAAATGATCAGTCTTTTCTGATATTTATTATAATTTTTCCCATTTATTCATCCAGTTTCTTCTTGAAAACATCCAAATTGTGAGCTCTGATGACTACAGATGTTGTTTTGCTTGCTAACTTCAGATCTTTTTCCCTTCAAAATGGCAACATCCTTATTTAGTACCTCAAAGTTTGCCATTTAATAAAATCAAGTAAGACAAACAGTAAAGAATGGGGATGAGCCTAGAATGACCTTTATGCTTACGTTTCAATTCTTTCAGTTCAAACACCAAGGAGCATTAAAAGTGAATGAAGAAGGAACAACAGCAGCATCCGTGACCACCGTTGGCTTTATGCCCCTTTCCATGCAGAATGAATTTTCCGTCAACAGACCCTTCTTATTTCTCATATACGAGCACCGCACTGAATGTCTGCTGTACATGGGGCGGGTGACAAACCCACTGAATGACTAATGACCAACAGGGAAGTAAAAGTAATATGCTTTCCAATAAATAGCCTAAGTTTTTGAGAAATAAAACAAATTTTTTGCATCACAATGTACGAGAATGCAACCACAGTAAGCAAATGAGCATTACTTTGTAGAAGAATATGTCAAAACAAATTTTAAAGAAAGTTTGGCAGTTTTTGTCTCACGAGATTGTACTTTCTCCTATTGTTAGTCGTGGCTTGAATTTAACAGTTGGTGTTGCTATTGCATCTTGCTAATATTTTACAGATTAATCCCAATTCAAGGGTTTTCGTCTAAGACCTTGGTCAACAAATCTCAACAAAGGGAACTTTGGATTTGTTGAAACCGCAATTATTCGGGCATGGACGCAAAAACTCCCATGGCACAACTTTAAAAGTGGACACTGTAGATACCCTTCTTAACTTTCAGCTCCAAATCAACACCATCAAAAACAGATGAACAGGTTAACTCTAGGATTGCTGTTCACATAAGAGATGCCACATTGGCCTCCCTGAAGAGCGCCTGATTTCAAAGCTGTCTTTTCCAAACAGTTTATAAAATCAGAAGCTTTATTACAAGTCGTTTGCTCACCGTCTTACACTTGGCTACATCAAGTCAAGGACTTGCAAAGTTGCAACAAGGAATTGATATCTCATGCTCATTTTTGTATTGGAAGATTAAAATTTAGATGAAAATCTAAATCCAACTCTGCAAATAACTAGACAGTACAGGCAGATTTTTTAAATAGAGAAGTAGTACTGTAACTTCCAATAAACAAACATGCTATTTTTAAAACTGGAAATTGGATCATTGTCCTGCTGGGAAAACAGAAAATGCAGGATCACAGAAGAAGGTGAATCACTTCTTCAGAGGGCCAGCACATGGTGAATAGATTGAACTGCCTCTTTCTGTGCTACAATTTTATTATAATTCTGAACAAGATGGAAAACATGTTATCCAACTGTATGCAATATCCATTGCTCTTAGTGCTTAGCTTGAGGCAAAGCGAACCAGCTGACAGAGAGATCCACGTTGTCCTGTGCTGGGTTCCCAGCCGCACTTAAAGATTTATTGATCAGGTCACATTGCATACATCAGTACTGAAGTTGAGCAGAGTTCCTATCAGCTATCTTAAAATCCAAACTTTGAAGATCATTTCTTACTTCAACAGCATTTCTGTTATCTCAATAATTACAATACTTTTCTATGCAAAAATGGTGTTGGTCATTTTTTTCCACTGACTCAAATTTAAAACTGGAGCAACTTCTTTCAAACTTAGTTATGTGATTATTTAATATATCCCAATGTATATGGTAATTAAAAAAGGACATACCTTTTGTATAAATATAGAGTCAAAAACAGTCATGGATTTGTGCAGCACAGAAATAGATCCTTTTGACCAGATATCTTAAATTAATCTAGTCCCATTTGTCAGCATTTGGCCCCCATTTCACTCGAAAACTTTCCTATTCATGTTCCCATCCTGATTGCTTTTAAATGTTGTAACTGTACCAGCCTCCACCACTTCCTCTGACAGCTTGTTCCATACACGCACTACCCTCTGCGTGAAAACATTGCCCCTTTGGTATCTTTCCCCTCTTACTTTAAACCTATGCCCTTTAGGTTTGGACTCCCTTACCCTGAGAAAAAAGATCCTATTCCATGCCCCTCACGATTTCCTCAGCTTCTAGAAGATCATCCCTCAACCTCTGATGTTCTAGGGAAAATAGCCCCAGCTCATTCTGCCGAGAGTTCAAACCTTCCAATCCATGAAATATCTTTACAAATCTTTTCTGCAACCTTTCAAGTTTAACAACATCTTTACTAAAGCAGGGAGCCCAGAGCTGAACACAGGATTCCAGAAATGGCCTAACCAATGCCCTGTACAGTTGCAACATGACCTCCTAACTCCCACTCAATGCTCTGACTGATAGCCCTAATTAATTATGCAGTTCAATCATGTAGGTACTTTCTACAATAAATAAATGCACCATCTTGGATAAAGACATATGAAAGATAAGGTACTCACCACAGCTATCACCGGTATAAGAACCCCCAAGTTACCCGCACTACTTGAAGCCTGAAACGAGGAAATACATAGATCATTCAAGAATACTTTCATTAGCCAGTATTGCTGCTAATAGCTAACTTCAACTTCAATGTTAAATGAGTTAACTGTATAGCACCATAATACACTACCGAGTGTTGTTGAAGCTCCACTGAAGTCTCAGAAGAAAAGCTAAAATCTCAAAAAAAAATTAAGCTGTCAATCACTTTTGAAAATCTCTATGGAGTTTGAACGTGCATATATAACCTGAACACACCTACAAGAATTTCCTTTCTTTTCTGCATAAAGAGTGCATTTTATGAAAAGGAGTTCTCGCAATCAAGTTCACATACCTCAGCAGTCAAACCTCTGTGTGCTATCAGCCTTGGCTCAGCACCGAGCCACTGACTCAGAATGTCATCGATTTGGGTCCCATGCTATAAACTTCACCATGTAATTCACGATGACACTTCAGCGCGGTACAGATGGAAAGTGCTAGTTTTCATTCTTGCTCTCTTGGGTGACAATATTTAATATCAGCATTCCGCAGAGACAATTCCCTCCGTAACTCCCACATCTCCCATCAGCCCACCCTCCACTGCTGGCACCTTCCCTGGCTGCTGCAAGATGTGTAAAACCTCTGCCCACACCTCTCCCCTCACCACCATCCTAGGCCCCAAAGGATCCTTCCAAATCCAACAGAGATTTTCTTCCACATCCAAACACCCCATCCACTATGACCATGGCTCTTAATGTGGTCTCTTCCACATTGGGGAGATAGGACGCCATCTCTCGGAATGTTTCGGAGAACATCTCTGGGACACCTGCATCAAACAACCCACAACCCAACCAACCAATTCAATTCCCCTCCCACTCCACCAAGGACATGCAAGTCCTGACCTCTACCACCCGGATGAAGAACACCTCATATTTCTAGCAAGTTTTGAGAAAATTTGTAGCTCAGGTTGTGGTTCTGGATGTAGGCTTGCTCGCTGAGTTGGAAGATTCATTTTCAGACGTTTCATCACCGTACCAGGTAACATCCTCACTGAGCCTCCCACCTATCAACATCACCACCCCCCTGTATCTACTTTCCCTGCTACCTTCTCCCACAGCATCCACCCTATTTATCTCTCAGCCTCCTCGCCAACCCCCAATTCCTGATGAATGACTTAAGCCCGAAACGTCAATTCTCCTGCTCGTCAGATGCTGCGCTTTTCCAGCACCACACTTTTCAACTTGCAAAGAAGTTCCTCCAATGTACTGGACAATATCTATGACTCAACCAACATCGCATGAAAGCAGGTTCTGATCATGAACCAAACTGCTCTGTGAGAGATTCAGCTATGCACAAATTGTCTGACACACATCCATATATGGAGAAAGCAATCTAGAGTTGGACAGGTACTTAATTGGTGGTGAAAGTGAGGTCTGCAGATGCTGGAGATCAGAGCTGAAAATGTGTTGCTGGAAAAGCGCAGCAGGTCAGGCAGCATACAAGGAGCAGGAGAATCGACGTTTCGGGCATGAGCCCTTCTTCAGGAAAGAAGAGGATTGACTGAGGATGTTACCTGGTATGGTGATGAAACGTCTGACAATGAACCTTCCAGCTCAGCGAGCAAACCTACATCCAGAACCGCAACCTGAGCTACAAATTTTCTCAAAACTTGCTAGAAATATGAGGTGTTTTTCATCCAGGTGGAAGAAGTCCAGGACTTGCATGTCCTTGGTGGAGTGGGAGGGGAATTGAAGTGGTTGGTTGGGTTGTGGGGTTGTTTGGTGCAGGTGTCCCAGAGATGTTCTCCGAAACATTCCGAGAGTTGGCGTCCTATCTCCCCAATGTGGAGGAGACCACATCAAGAGCACTGGTCATAGTGGATGGGGTGTTTGGATGTGGCAGAAAATCTCTGTTGGATTTGGAAGGATCCTTTGGGGCCTAGGATGGTGGTGAGGGGAGAGGTATGGGCAGAGGTTTTACACCTCTTGCAGCAGCAAGGGAAGGTGCCGGCAGTGGAGGGTGGGCTGATTCCTGAAGAAGGGCTCAAGCCCGAAACGTCGACTCTCCTGCTCCTTGGAAGCTGCCTGACCTGCTGCGCTTTTCTAGCAACACATTTTCAGCTTAATTGGTGGTGAAATTTTGGGATATTCAAAGTTCGTAAAAGGCCCTGTCAAATGTAATATCTTACTTCCCTTTCCACAAGACTTGCGTAAAAGAGCTTTCAGCATTCAAACAGAAAGCCTTTATTGACAAAGTGCTTTGCAATTTCTCTCAGAACTTCACAATTTTCCTTCGTAGGATGTGAACGTCACTGGCAATACCAACATTTGCTGCTCACTCCAAACAGCTTGAAATGGTGGCAATAAGCAGTCTTTGGTAATTGCAATAGCCCATAGTACAGGTACTGTGCCATTAGGGAGTTACAGGATTTTGACCCAGCAAAAGTAAGGCAATGGAAATATATTCCATGACACGGAGAGAAATTTGGAATGGAATGTGCAGGTTGTAATGTTCCCACACATCTGCTGCACTCATCCTTCTAGGTGGTAGAGGCCACATGTTTGGAAGGTGCTGAAGTATGACTGAATTGCTGCAATGCATCTTCTAGATGCTGCCACTGTAGGTCAGCTATGGAGGAAGTGAACGCTTAAGGCATCCGGAAATGATTCATAATGGATTGATTTGAAAAGGAGATAGTTGTGATACACAGGTCATTTCAAAAACAATATTTCAGAGAAATGTATGGATTAAGTTGGGTGATAAGGTCACTGCAAATCCATACAAGTTACAAGGTTTTTTAAAAAGACTTATTTGCACATGCTTAGGAAGGACTGAGTCATGGAATTCAGATGTCTCGAGAACAGTGAAGTCAATCACATATCGCTGTAGTACCTGGATTGGAAGGGCAGTGTGGGTAGTGAATGCTGAAACCTTGCTTCTTTAAGACCAACTCCCAGCAAAAGGGCAGAACTTTAGGTTCAGAATCTGCCAATTGAGAGGCATTTAGCACAGAAGAAACAAGGTAAAATTTTCTCGCTTTCAAACACAAGACAGCTTTCACCAGGACAAAAGAAGTGAAAGTAAATAATTGAAAACCAACTGATTCCATAAACCAAAAACCCTATTCTGTTATTATCTCCAAATTAAGTGCAATGCTTCAACAGGAAGAAAAACCTTTTTAAAATATCCCAAAGTAATACTAAACATCAAATCATTAACCAATGTTAAGACAATGGATCAGTACCACAAAGCATTTATGGACATTTCTTTCACTTTTACTTCCAAGGTGTGAAATTTTTAAAGGAACCGTGACAGAAAATCTAGAGATTAAAATTCAGAGTGTGTCTGGCAAAGTCCGGTGTTAAGCCAATGGAAATGGTCAAATAGGGAGGGACATGAGAAGAGGAGATAGCAAGGAGATTGATTCTCTTCCCTCTCAGCAGGAAGTTACCTCTTGCAGGTATGGCCTATTGGTATTATCACTAGACCGTGAATCCAGAACTTCAGCTAAATGGGGACTGGGTTCAAATCCCATCATGGCAAATGGCAGAATTTGAATGCAATCAAAAAAATCTGGAATTAAGGATCTACTGATGACCATGAAACCACTATTGATGTTCAGAAAAATCCATTTGGTTCACCAGTGTCCTTCAGGGAAGGTAAACTACCACCCTCACCTGGTCTGGCTGACATGAGACTCCAGACTCTCAGCCATGTGGTTGCTTTACAGCTGCCCTCTGAAACTGCCATGCAAGCCACTCAGTTGGAGTGCAGCTCAGGAGGGACAATACATGCTGGCCAGCCAGTGACACCCAGGTCCCACAAGTGAATACAAATAAAAAGTTCATGCTATCCATTTGGGTGAGTCAAAGACAAGGGTTTAAAAAGACAGTTTCAGTTCAGCTGAAGACGACTAGTGGGACTGAATGCTCACATGCGACATCCTGGGTTTGAGTATTAGCATGCTGTGAAACTAATACTTGAGAAACTAATATCCCCTATGCTGTAGGCAATGACCCTCTACCTAGAGTGCTGCTAACCAGCTAAAAAGGAAACAAGACAACAAAAGGCTCACACACTCCGAAAGGTGGAGTTTAATCACAATCATTAGACACCATAAATGTAGAACCTGCAAAAGTCAGAATTGCAAAGCTAGCTTTTCACCTACTAATGCAAAACTACCAGTAACCCAAACTGCAATGCCGCAATATTCAACTATCAGTTCTTAGCAAACAATTCAAAGATTGATCCCTATATTTTTTCAAATGTTTATTTTCTTGGACTTCCTTCTTATTTCTAATCGCTGTATATGTACTTTGTTTTACTAATTCTTCTCAGATTTAATACTTCCTAAACCTACTTTTTCTTCATTCAAGAAAACCTGGTTAAATTGGCTCCTTTCAATAAAAGTTCATATGGGTCTAGAAGAAAGTGATTCACAAGCGAAGGGATCTTTTATAAATTAACCTTGCTACAACCAACCAAAAAATGAGGTTGAAAAAAGATGGAGAGCCTGCTCATCCCTCCTCACATTGGAGACCAACAGTTGGAGTATTCTGTCTGGAACCATAATGAACTGGGGAACCTCGTGTGGAGTCTGTTTGTAACATCTGAAGGGGATAGCCCTACTGTGAATTCTCAGTTAATTCAGATTTTGGACATCAGTTTTCTCATATTTCTGTTTTCAAATTCTTACATTGGAAAATACAAAAAAATTATAATGAAGTTCTGTGTAAATGGTTGAAAACTTTAAAAGCATAGATGGACTTCGTGCTTTGATGCTAATCATTAACCTGTAAGCTTAAACTTTGAACAAATACTGTTATTTCATTCACTGTTTAAAGACAGTGCTTCTGTTAATATTTATTTTTGTTATGACATTAGGAACATAGTTTGCCATCAAGTTAATACAATAAACTTGTGCTGCTTCACATACCAACGATATATTAATACAGTGTGTAGATGCAGGGGAAATCATGATTACCACTGCTCTGCAGAAAAGGATTATATTGTTACATTCCTTCCCCTTTGCCATCTCAAGGTTTGCAAGTGCTTCTGTGCTGAAACTTGCGCCTTAACTTTCAAATCAAATATCAGCTGAGATCAGCTGGGCTCTCCTTCGATAACTCAGCTGGTAGAGCGAAGGACTGTGGTGTGTCGCAAATCTGTCATCCTTAGTTGTGGGCGGCATGGTGGCACAGTGGTTAGCACTACTGCCTCACAGCGCCCGAGACCCGGGTTCAATTCCCAACTCAGGCGACTGACTGTGTGGAATTTGCATGTTCTCCCCGTGTCTGCTTGGGTTTCCTCCGGGTGCTCCGGTTTCCTCCCACAGTCCAAAGATACGCAGGTCAGGTGAATTGGCCATGCTAAATTGCCCGTAGTGTTAGGTAAGGGGTAAATGTAGGGGTATGGGTGGGTTGCGCTTCGGCGGGTCGGTGTGGACTTGTTGGGCCGAAGGGCCTGTTTTCACACTAAGTAATCTAATCTAATGTAATCACTGATCACTTTGAGTCAGATGAATGTGGGATCAAACCTGCCCATTGCACACATAAGGCCAGGCTGATGTGAAACACTGAAGGAATGTTCATCGTCAGACATACCACGGAAATAGATGCATTTGCCTACAAAAAGAAAATTTCACATTTTCACAGCAATTTGTCTTATCCAAAGCATTAGGGTTCTAAAAGCTGTGATAAAGTTGACCACATTTGACTGTGGAGAGAAGTATCAGCATTTTAGGAACAAACCAGGGGCAAGATGCGTTATGAATAACTATTGTATCTGTTGTAATAATACTTCAGAGCAGTATACAGAATAGTGGGTCAGCTCAAGCAGTTAACAACAAACAGAAGTGTTTTAATGTCATTTAAATCAGAGTGTTCCTGTATTGCGGTTTGTTCAATGAAGTACGATATGTGAGCTGTAAAACTCAAAAGTTTCACATGATGGTGTCTGCGACCTAAATTTCCAAGTTTTGTTTTTCCAAGATTGCTTTGGGAGGCAAGGGAGAAGATTGCAAGAGTCTGGTGGAGATATTTAATATGTCACTTGCCAGAGGTAAAGTGCCAGATGACTGGAGGATAGCCAATGTGGTTCCATTGCTCAAGAAGGGGAGCTGGTATTTCCAGACAAATTAATTTTGTGTAAGTGGTAGGAAAGTTGTTATACAAATATTCTGAAGGACAGGATTAATCAATACTTGAAAAGACTGATATTGATCAGTGAGATCCTGTTTGACAAGTTGGAGTTTTTTGAAAAGCTGATTAAGTATAGTGATGAGACTAGTGCAATTGATGTGGTTTACGTGGACTTGAGTAAGGCCTTTTGAGAAGGTCCCATGTGGAAGGCTGGTCCAAAAGGTAAGAGCCCATGGGACCTACAGGAAGTTGGATCCAAACCTGACTTACAAATAAAAGGCAAAGAGTGATGGTGGGGGGGTGGTTTTGTGATTGAAAGTCTGTGACCAGTGGTGTACCACAGATTTGGTGCTGGGACCCTTGCTACCTATTTACAAAAACAACCATCTATGGAGCTAGTTGAGTTCACTTTCTGCTGTAACTAATCGATAATTTCTTTCAAAAATGACTTGGATGTGAATGCTGAAGGTTTAATTAGTCAGTTTGCAGATGACGCACAAAATGGTCTGATGTTGATGAGCTAGTAAACTGGGCAGAGCAACAGCAGATGGAATTCATCCTGATGAGTGCGAGGTGAGGCATTTTGGGAGGTCTAATTGGGGAAAAAATGAATGGCAGGAACCTTGGTGTACCAGTCCATCAATCCCTGAAAGCATCAGCACAGGTAGATCGTATAGTGAAGACGATTGATGGAATGCTTGCTTTCATTTGCTTGGGCACAGACTATTGGAGCAACAAAATCTTGTTATAACCACATAATACATTGGTTAGGCCACACACAGAACACTGTGCGCAGTTCTGGATACCACGCTAGTGGAAGGATGTGATTGCACTAAAGCAAGCACAGAGGAGATTCATCAAGATGCTGCTAGAGATGTAAAGTGTCAGTTATGAGGCCAGACAGGTTTGGTTTGTTTTTCTTGCAGCAGAGGAGGCTAAGAAACAGAGTTCGGGCTTTGAATCCAATAAGACTGTTCTTCTCAAAGCCTCTTAGTTCTGAAGTCAGAATGGGAGTTAGTCAATGCATGATTCTTACCATTGACCTGGTCTTGTAGCCAGACCATCTATGGAGCTAGTCGAGTTCACTTTCTGCTATAACTAATCTATAATTTCTTTCAAAAAGCATCAATTGACACTTCTCGTTGTTAAATAGGAGGCCGAGGGGTTACCTTACACAGGTTTATAAAATAATGAGGGTCATAGATAAGGTGAATAGCCAAGGTCTTTTCCCCAGGGTAGGGGAGTCCAAAACTAGAGCGCATAGGTCTAAAGGTGAGAGGGAAAAGATTTGAAAGGAACCTGAGGGGAAAATGTTTCACACATAGGATGGTGTGCATATGGAAAGAATTGCCAGAGGAAGTGTTAGAGGCAAGTACAATTACAACATTTAAAAGACATTGGGCAGATATACGGGGAGAAAAAGGTTTAGAGGGATATGGGCCAAATACTGGCAAATGGAATTAATTCATGTTTGGAAACCTGGTCAGCATGAACGAAATGGACTGAAGGATCTGTTTCCATGCTGTGTGACTTTATGACTCTAATTAACTTGAAGAGTTTTCAGTTTCAACAGAGTCACTGTTCTATGCCCTCATTTTCACAATTTTTAAAACTGCAACGTTCAGAGAGATTCTGTTTCGCCAAAATATAGAAGTATATATCCTCTCAAGACAACATCAAGAGATTTTATTGCCCAGGCATGCCAGCACCCACACACTGATACACACTGTTACATCATCTTACAAATAAAGCAAATACTTTGGATTCCAGACTACATGAGGCAGCACAGCCTTAAAAGATGGAGTGTGGATATTTTTCATGACTAACCCGAATGGAGCCACTGATGGAAATGGTGCATTCTGCAGCTTACCTTTAAAGCAGGACCTTTCTCACTTGCTCTTTCACTTGCTCGTTTCCCTTCTAAACCAAGCTGCACAAAAAGCTCCAGCAAATTCACAAGTAGTTCATCAACCAGTTGCTCCCCCTGCAGGTTAGCTGCTATGTTGGCGAGGGCATTGATAACTGCCAGGGAACAGTGCCTGAAACAAAGGGAATCAGGATGGTTTATGTGAAACTGTGACAGTCATTAGCGCAATAAAAACTGCTCCTTTTTAAAAAGGATTTGCATCCCATAACACTGACATCTGGAGATGGAGGACACTCAATATAGTGGCCAAATAACACTTCCATTTCAAGAGACAGGTGCAATATACACCAACTTTCCCAATTTAGAAATCTGGTCAGAAAAAACAAACTGTTGGTTCAGAATTTTTTTGAGTAGACCCAAGCAATCCCTCATCACCAATTTAGCCCAGCAGTGTGTGTTGACAAACTAATCGTACATAACCGTTTTATATTTGAATTCATAGATTTGTAGTTTGGGATTTCTAAAGTCATTTATAATGCAAAACGTTCTGAAATTCAGAAATGACTGGGCCTCCAAGTTTCCAGCCTGCAGAGATTCTTGTGTAGCAACATTACATTCAACCTCAATGAGCAGTATGACATTAGTTCAAGTGCTGATACTAAGTTCTGTTGTTATTTGGATCTTTTTCAGCAATGAGGTTACAGCACCAAGAACCGGTGTCCAAACCTCAACATTCTAGCTAACAACAATCAAACAGAACAAAGCAGCAGTACCAAACAATAAATATATGTAGGACTACACCTAAAATACCTCAAAACAAAAAGAAGCAGCTGTTATAGCCAGAAAGTTTTCCTGTCCTCCATCTTGGATTACCGAGACCTTATCGGAAAGACTTTGTGAAGCTTGAAAGGGTTCAGAAAAGATTTACAAGGATGTTTCCAGGGTTGGAGGGTTTGAGCTATAGGGAGAGGCTGAACAGGTTGGGGCTGTTTTCCCTGGAGTGTTGGAGGCTGAGGGGTGACCTTATAGAGGTTTACAAAATTATGAGGTGCATGGATAGGGTAAATAGACAAAGTCTCTTCCCTGGAGTAGGGGAGTCCAAAACGAGAGGGCATAGGTTTAGAGTGAGAGGGGAAAGATATAGAAGGGGCCTAAGGGGCAACTTTATCATGCAAAGAGTGGTGCATCTATGGAATGAGCTGCCAGAGGAAGTGGTGGAGGCTGGTACAATTGCAACATTTAAGAGGCATCTGGATGGGTATATGAATAGGAAGGGTTTGGAGGGATATGGGCCGGTTGCTGGCAGGTGGGACTAGATTGGGTTTGGATACCTGGTCGGCATGGACGGGTCGGACTGAAGGGTCTGTTACCGTGCTGTACATCTCTATGACTGTATGACAGGTTGCCAGAGCTTTAAGAGTACAACTTACAAGGGTAATGGTCCGAGGGCTGAGTCACTATTAAATAAAAACCCTCAAGGTTACTTTGATTTCTACCATGAACAACAAACAACAAAATTGCGGGAGCTCAATCCTCTGCAAGTCACAAATTGTTCTGACTTGGACATAACATTATTTCAACACAGCTGCATCAATAATTTGGAATAGCCTGCTGAGAGATCATTGTCACATTATCGCTGCAAAGGCCACAACAGTTCAAAGAGAAGATGCACTCCCATTTTCTCAGAGCAACAATGGATGAGTGATAACTGTGGCCTTGGCAGGGTCACTGACATCTCAAGGAAATGAGTTATTTTGAAACAGCAGCTTGGTTGTATACAACTTTTCCTGCTGAGAAAAGGAGACAGGCTTGCGTTCACAAGAAAAGGGTGCTGTCTGGTAGGCAAGTCAACTCTACTGGTCAAATGTTCTTTAGGGCAGAAAGCTGCCACCCTTACCCGGTCTGACCTACACATGACTCCAGATGCACAGCAATGTGGTTGACTCTCAACTGCTTTCTGGGCAATTAGGGATGTGCAAAAAAAGGTGGTCTAGCCAGCACCTCCCTCAGCCCATAAATGAATAAAAAGAACATTTTTGCTTAATTCAAACAAATGTGGAACACCTGGACAACTTTTTACTGTTTGTAGAGGAGAGGCTCGACATATAAAGCTTCCAACAAGCACAAGGAGCCTCATGAATAACCCAGCTGATCATCGGAATTGCATCATTACTGTAATCCCCAGCCCATTCGGGATTGCTCAGCAAATGCTGTCCAATCGCAGAATGCCGTCAAACATCAGTTATCATGGTCTAAGTTTGGAAAGTATAGACTTATGCCCTGAAATACCCTAATCATAAGGGCAACAGAAGCAGACTCAATGGCCACTTGCAAAAGCAAATTAGATAAGTACCTGAAGGGGGAGAATGGAAGGTATAAAGAACAGGAAAGTGGGATTGTTGAGAGAGCTCTTTCAAAGAGCGAACACAGGCATGATGGACAATAGAGCCACTGGCGTGCTTTGTGAGCAACAAAGACATAGTTCTGCAAATTTTCAATAGAGAGTTTCTAATCTCCCTCTCACAAATCAGGAAAAAATGCTAAGCAGAGGAGAGTACTTACCAGTAGCGTGCCATTGGAGGCAGCGGTCACCTTTGGGACTTGTGTCAAAGCTATTTTAGAGAAATATATTGATGCAGGTCATCAGCCTACCATCATTTGCCGCCAAGTGGGGAATGACAGGATTTCAAAGGAAGGAGAGATTACTGGACAGCAAATAAGATGGTTGGCTCTGAAGTGACTAGGAATGAAGGTTCTCAGATTGAACAGTTGTGAATTCTTTCACTCAGTTGGTCAAGAGGAATGAAATGGGAAAAAGTATGTACGTTGTATAGAACAATACTTCAAAACCTACCTGTAACCATGATCTTTGTGGTCTTTAGTTGCTGAGTAAACAACTGAACTGGCTTTGACACTGATTTGTTGAAAGAGGTTCCAGACTTCTTGATAAATATATTGCTGCAAAAAATAAAATTTGGTCAGCATTTTTCAAATTGTCCTAGGTACTGAACTTGAACTGTCGTAATTTGACAGCACATTCCCAACCCATGACCTCTGTCAGCTCGGAAAAGGGCACCAGATACATACAAACACCAGCACCTATAAACCACCCTTCCTGCCACATATCATCCTATCTTGAAACTAAATCACCGTTCCTCCACCATGCTGGTCCAATAAATGCCGGTCCATCCAGGGATATCTCTTGGTTTCAGCAATCATCTTGATGTAGCACCTTATCAAATGCCTTTGGAAATCTAAATACAGTACATTCACCTGTCCTGTATGATCTAGAACACAAGATACTGCCTCAAACAGCTCCAATACATTAGTCAAATAGGTCTTTCACAAAAACATGTTTGCATGTTCAGTATGCTCTGTTAACTCTAACTTTGATTCTCTCTGCACCGTTAGTGCCTGGCGCATTGAATATTCCCAGACTTTTCAGTTTTTATTTCAGCTTTCCAATATCTGCCGCCTTTCGCTTCTAAATAAATCGATACACTTTCCTCCTTCC
Source organism: Hemiscyllium ocellatum (assembly GCF_020745735.1). Classification (NCBI taxonomy): domain Eukaryota; kingdom Metazoa; phylum Chordata; class Chondrichthyes; order Orectolobiformes; family Hemiscylliidae; genus Hemiscyllium; species Hemiscyllium ocellatum. The sequence continues at coordinate 9,779,181 of NC_083424.1, read as the reverse complement.
AAATAATTGGATCACCAAAAGATCTCTGTTCAGAGGATGAAAACTAACAGATGGCTTGATGCAATTTCCCAGATAGATTTTGGCTGTTTCCAAAGATGGGCTACCATACTAATCAATTAATTTAGAACAGTTGTGTGCAGCAGTCTCAAATCTACGGAGAGACAATGAGAATTACTCATGCCAAATGACATGGAATGAAGAGAGCCACCCTTTTCCAAGACAGAATTTGACATCAGGATTTTAATTTGCAACCACACCCTCTGGACAGGACATTATATTAGAGTGGATTACCCATTTGTAGGAGAACTCACCTGCTCTCATCCCCAAGGATTCATCCCGCTGTGCGACTTTCAAAGTTCTGAACTTGAAATTATTCCTTCGGTGGACACAGCTCAGAATGTCAAGAGGTTTAAATTAGTGCCCTAACTAATTTTGAAAATTATTCCCCAAACTCGAATTATTTGACCTGGAATTGTAAGTAACAGCCACAAATCTTTGCACCATACTTACGTTCCCTGTGATAACCATGCAGCCCAACTGATCGATAATAAGAACGTCCAGCTGAGACGGTGGCTGGCAGAATTTCTGCTGCAGAATTTGCAGAATTGGTTCCATCACCTTTGGGGTGTCTCTCAACGCCACAGCGATGTGGCCGAGGGCACGGATCGTGTGGTCAGGAATCAAATGGGCATCTCTGGAAGAAGAAAGCAAGATAAATCCAACAACAATCAACCAAGTATAACCATGCTGAGACAACAAGGTCCAAAATTCAAGGGTCTGCAGCCAAAGTATAAAACACTCTGTATTTTCAGAATTTTATGAGTTTCAATGACATCATTTCTCATTCTTTTAAATTCCAGAAAACATAGATCCATTCTTACAGCACAAACACCTCAGACTTAAATGTGTACTTGTTTGGTCTGTGTTCGTGGCTATTAAATCGTTCCTAAGACAGGGAAATTAAAGCGGTCTCGTCAAAGTCCTGCACAATTGCATCAAGCTTTCATTACGCATGCACTTCACTCACCATTTCCATACTTCTGCCGTCTGTTTTCTTATGCAAATGAAATTTTGGAAAGTTAATTACTGCTATAATAGTTTTAAATGAAATCTGATGCTATGGAGTAAATAGTAGAAAAATTCCATTTTCAGAGGGATGCCAATACTCAATATTCCTTTAAAAATACAGTATTTTCAGAGCAACAAGACTGTTACTCTCAGAAGCAAAGAATTTAAGGCACATTTCAACAACATTTTAGAAGTGGTTACAAAAATGCTGTTAATTGAACTCTACTTTCTCATGTAAAATGTTAATAAAAATTTTTTAAATGTTGTTGTGGTTCTGCTCGCCAAGCTGGAAGTTTTTGCTGCAAACGTTTCGTTCGCTGGCTAGGGAACATCATCAGTGCTGTTGGAGCCTCGTGTGAAGCGCTGCTTTGATGTTTCTTCCGGTAGAAACATCAAAGCAGCGCTTCACAGGAGGCTCCAACAGCACTGATGATGTTCCCTAGCCAGGGAACGAAACGTTTGCAGCAAAAACTTCCAGCTCGGCGAGCAGAACCACAACAACGGATACCCGAGCTACAAATCTTCAATCAGATTTTAAATTTTTAAAATACTAAGCCATTTAATTCTCAAAATAGGTTCAAAACGAGGTCAGGAGCTGCATATGAGCTCCTGATGAGTTGCGTGTGGCTATGGAGCTGCAGGTTGCAGCCCCCTGGTCTCAGCCCTTGCATTACTAGTCACTTAACACCACACCCGGTTCCTGTTACTCTGTTCTTATCTCTTGTATGTTTCTTAACTCAATGCCCCTTCTCAGCTGTGCGCACAGACCAACTGCAGCAACATGGAAGTTACCATGCAGGCCTCTCACCTGTTTCTTCCTTAATGATAGCTCACACATATGGCTGCATTAAAAACAGGGCTGACATTGGTCTCAATCTACTCATTTCATATAAAGTGCGCAAAGTAACTTGCACAATCAAGTGAAAGAAAGACACATCATGTTCAATTTAGTATTTATTTGCAGCAAAGAGAGGTCAACACAAACTACCATTTGCAATTAATTTCATAAAAAGCAACAGGAAATGCTTTGGATCACAAGAAACCAAAAACTCTTGCAGGGAAATATTTTTTCTGCACCGATTCTCTTTAATTACACTTAAATATTCTCACTAGTTCCAGAAACAGCAGAGGATCTGAAGATAAAGATAAAGAACTGCCATGCAGTTCATTGCAGTCCATTCTGGAAAAACAGGTTAATGAAGGAACCAGATAAGGACATGAAATGAAATCTGATTGTTGGATCATAGACTGAAAGTCAACATTCATTTCAAATCTACAAAGAAGGTAACCAAAAGCTACGCGCCAGATAATTCCACTCATGTTCAAGGGAGGAAACACAAGAGGACGCATGTGGAATAAATACTTAAACAATCCTATCATTTAATTCTGGTGTTGCAAAGCATGTTTATAGAGTGCAGAGGTCATGAGACAATATTTGAATATTAAATAGGAATGCTATAACCACAGAAACAGTAATGTTTCAAAGCCTCTCATGGTCAATTAATAAAGATAACTAATGCAAAGCTGTCAGCATTGTCTACCATTTTGACAATTTGACGAGAATTATTCACCGTTCTAATGATTTGGCTTGGTAATTTGAACCAGCAAGCTTCAGGCAGGGTCAAACTTGTCAACGGCTGGGCTGTCAGCTCGGTATTATGGAGAAATTCAGTTCTGAAGGAATCATATCTTTTAACTGCTCATTTGCCACTTGGGTGTTGTAACTTGCTCATATAGTTCATTTCAATGTTTACATGCAGTCAACCACAACTTCAAGTCAGGTGTGGGATTTGGTTCAGCTCTTTAAGCCACGGCCATTACAATATCAGAGTAACATAGATAGTGGCGTCAAGGCTGATGGTGAACAAGCAGGAAAGTGAAACTAAGTTCAAGATTAGATTAGATTACTTACAGTGTGGAAACAGGCCCTTCGGCCCAACAAGTCCACACCGACCCGCCGAAGCGCAACCCACCCATACCCCTACATTTACCCCTTAACTAACACTACAGGTAATTTAGCATGGCCAATTCACCTGACCCGCACATCTTTGGAATGTGGGAGGAAACCCACGCAGACACGGGGAGAACGTGCAAACTCCACAAGTCTGTCGCCTGAGTCGGGAATTGAACCCGGGTCTCAGGCGCTATGAGGCAGCAGTGCTAACCACTGTGCCACCGTGCTGCCCACAGATTGGACATTATCACGGTGAATGGCAAAGCAGACTTGAAGGGTCATATTTTCCTTATATTCTCAATTATCTGCCAATATGAATGAGTTCACTGGTAAGGAGAAATTCTCTCCATTATAACATGATGGTCACAGTTGTCCCATGAATCCATGCATAAAGTGAGAAAGAAATAAAATGAAAGTTGTGAAGTTGATGCGAAAATTCCTTCAACAACAGTCAAGATTAAATCTTCCCAACTGAGGGATTTAATTTTAAACATTATGGAGTCAGAGATGTACAGCATGGAAACAGACCCTTCAGGCCAACTATTCCATACCAACCAGATATCCTGACTCAATCTAGTCCTACCTGTTAGCACCTGGTCCCTTATCCCTTCAAACCCTTCTTATTCATATACCCATCCAGATGCCTTTTAGATGTTCCAATCATACCAGCCTCCACCACTTCCTCTGGCAGCTCATTGCATACACGTACCACCCGCCGCATGAAAAGATTGCCCCTTAGGTCCCTTTTGTATCGCTCCCCTCTCACCATAAATCTATGTCCTCTAGTTCTGGACTCCCCCACCCCAGGGAAAAGACCTTATCTATTTACCCTATCCATGTCCCTCATATTTTTATAAACCTCTACAAGATCACCCATCAGCCTCAGATACTCCAGGGAAAACAGCCCCAGCTCTCCCAATGCCTCAAATCCTCCGACCCTAGCAACATCCTTGTAAATCTTTTCTGAACCCTTTCAAGTTTCACAACATCCTTCCGATAGGAAGACCAGAATTGCACGCAACATTCCAACAGTGGCCTAACCAATCTCCTGTACAGCTGCAACATGACCTCCCAACTCCTGTACTCAATACACTGACCAATAAAGGAAAGCATACCAAACACCTTCTTCACTATCCTATCCACCTGTGACTCCACTTTCAAGGAGCTATGAACCTGCACTCCAAGGTCTCTTTGTTCAGCAACACTCCCTAGGACCTTACCATTATGTGTACAAGTCCTGCTAAGATTCGTTTTCCCAAAGTGCAGCACCTCACATTTATCTAAATTAATCTCCATCTGCCACCTCTCAGCCCATTGGCCCATCTGATCAAGATCCTGTTGTAATCTGAGGTAACCTTCTTCGTTGTCCACTCTACTTCCAATGTTAGAGTCATCTGCAAATATACTAACTGTATCTCAAACTCACACCCAAATCATTTATATAAATGACAAAAAGTAGTGGACCCAGCACCGATCCTTGTGGCACTTCACTGGTCACCAACCTCCAGTCTGAAAAACAACCCTCCACAACCACCCTCTGTCTTCTACCTTTGAGCCAGTTCTGTATCCAAATGGCTAGTTCTCCCTATATTCCATGAGCTCTAACCTTACTAATCAGATTCGCATGGGAAATCTTGTCAAACGCCTTACTAAAGTCCATATAGGTCACGTCCACCACTCTGCCCTCATCAATCCTCTTTTGTTACTTCTTTAAAAAACTCAATCAAATTTGAGAGACATAATTTCCCACGCACAAAGCCATGTTGACTACCCCAATCATTCTTTGCCTTTCCAAATACATGCTGAAAATGTGTTGCTGGTTAAAGCGCAGCAGGTCAGGACGCATCCAAGGAACAGGAAATTCGACGTTTCGGGCATAAGCCCTTCATCAGGAATGAGGAAAGTGTGTCCAGCAGGCTAAGATAAAAGGTAGGGAGGAGGGACTTGGGGGAGGGGCGATGGAGATGTGATAGGTGGAAGGAGGTCAAGGTGAGGGTGATAGGCCGGAGTGGGGTGGGGGCGGAGAGGTCAGGAAGAAAATTACAGGTTAGGAGGGCGGTGCTGAGTTCGAGGGAATCGACTGAGACAAGGTGGGGGGAGGGGAAATGAGGAAACTGGAGAAATCTGAGTTCATCCCTTCTGGTTGGAGGGTTCCCAGGCAGAAGATGAGGCGCTCTTCCTCCAACCGTCGTGTTGTTATATTCTGGCGATGGAGGAGTCCAAGGACCTGCATGTCCTTGGTGGAGTGGGAGGGAGAGTTAAAGTGTTGAGCCACGGGGTGGTTGGGTTGATTGGTCCAGGCGTCCCATAGGTGTTCCCTGAAGCGTTCCGCAAGTAGGCGGCCCATCTCCCCAATATAGAGAAGGCCACATCGGGTGCAGCGGATGCAATAGATGATGTGTGTGGAGGTACAGGTGAATTTGTGGCGGATGTGGAAGGATCCCTTGGGGCCTTGGAGAGAGGTAAGGGAGGAGGTGTGGGCGCAAGTTTTGCATTTCCTGCAGTTGCAGGGGAAGGTGCCGGGATTGGAGGTTGGGTTGGTGGGGGTGTGTGGACCTGACGAGGGAGTCACGAAGGGAGTGGTCTTTGTGGAACTTTGATAGGGGAGGGGAGGGAAATACATCCCTGGTGGTGGGGTCCGTTTGGAGGTGGCAGAAATGACGGCGGATGATACGCTGTATACGGAGGTTGGTAGGGTGGTAGGTGAGAACCAGTGCGGTTCTGTCCTGGTGGCGGTTGGAGGAGCGGGAAGTGGAGGAGATGCAGTGGAGGGCATAGTCGATCACGTCTGGGGGGAATCTGCGGTCTTTGAAGAAGGAGGCCATCAGGGCTGTATGGTATTGGAACTGGTCCTCCTGGGAGCAGATGCAGCAGAGACGAAGGAATTGGGAATACGGGATGGCGTTTTTACAGGGGGCGGGGGGGCAGGAGGTGTAGTCCAGGTAGTTGTGGGAGTCAGTTGGTTTATAGTAGATGTCTGTGTTGATTCGGTCGCCCGAGATAGAAATGGAAAGGTCTACGAAGGGGAGGGAGGAGTCTGAGACGGTGCAGGTGAATTTGAGGTCGGGATGGAAGGTGTTGGTAAAGTTGATGAACTGTTCAACCTCCTCGTGGGAGCACGAGGCAGCGCCGATACAGTCATCGATGTAGCGGAGGAAAAGGTGGGGGGTGGTGCCAGTGTAGTTGCGGAAGATGGACTGTTCCACATATCCTACGAAGAGACAGGCATAGCTGGGGCCCATGCGGGTGCCCGTGGCAACTCCTTCAGTTTGGAGGAAGTGGGAGGATTGGAAAGAGAAGTTATTCAGGGTGAGGACCAGTTCAGTCAGTCGAAGGAGGGTGTCAGTGGAAGGATACTGGTTGGTACGGCGGGAAAGGAAGAAGCGGAGGGCTTTGCGTCCTTCCTGATAGGGGATGGAGATGTACAGGGACTGGATGTCCATCGTGAAGATAAGGCATTGGGGACCGGGGAAGCGAAAATCATGGAGGAGGTGGAGGGCGTGGGTGGTGTCCCGAACGTAGGTGGGGAGTTCTTGGACTAAGGGGGACAGAACCGTGTCGAGGTATGCAGAGATGAGTTCGGTGGGGCAGGAGCAGGCTGAGACAATGGGTCGGCCGGGGCAGTCAGGTTTGTGGATTTTGGGCAGGAGGTAGAAACGGGCGGTGCGGGGTTGTGGGACTATGAGGTTGGAGACGGTGGATGGGAGACCCCCTGAGGTGATGAGGTTATGGATGGTCTGGGAGATGATGGTTGGGTGGTGGGAGGTGGGGTCATGGTCAAGGGGGCAATAGGAGGAGGCATCCGCGAGCTGGCGTTTGGCCTCAGCGGTATAAAGGTCGGTGTGCCAAACTACTACCGCGCCTCCCTTGTCTGCTGGTTTGATGGTGAGGTTGGGGTTGGAGCGGAGGGAGTGTGTACATCCTGATTTTCGGGATTCCCTCCAACAACTTTCCCACCACCGACACCGGGATCGCTGGTCTAGAGTTCCCTGGCTTTTCCTTACCACACTTCTTAAACAGTGGCACCATGTTTGCCAACCTCCAGTCTTCCGGCACCTCACCTGTGACTATCGATGATAAAAATATCTCAGCAAGAGGCCCAGCAATCACTTCCACAGCTTCCCACAGAGTTCTAAGATACCCCATATCAGGTCCTGGGGATTTATACACTTTTAAGCATTTCAAGACATCCAGCGCATCCTCCTCTGCAGTATGGACATTTTTCAAGATGTCATCTACTTCCCTACATTCTTTATCTTCCATGTACTTTTCCACAGTAAACCCTGACGCATAATATTCATTTAGTATCTCCCCCATCTCGTGTGGCTCCACACATAAGTCACCTTGCTGATCTTTGAGGGACCCCGTTCTCTCCCGAGTTACCCTTTTGTCCTTAATGTATTGGTAAAAATATTTTGGATTCTTCTTAACTCTATTTGCCAAAGCTATCTCACGTCCCTTTTTTGCCCTCCTGATTTCCCTCTTACTGCCTTTATACCCTAAGGATTCACTCAATCTATAATGTCTCTATTTGACACGTTTCCTTCTTGTTCTTAACCAAACCCTCAATTTCTCTAGTGATCCAGCATTCCCTATACCTACCAGCCTTCCCTTTCACCCTGACAGGAATATACTCTCTCTAGATTCTTGTTATCTCATTTCTGAAGGCTTCCCATTTTCTAGCCGCCCTTTTACCTGTCAACATCTGCCTGCAGTCAGCTTTTGAAAGTTCTTGCCTAATACTGTCAAAACTGGCCTTCCTCCAATTTCGAACTTCAACTTTTAGATTTGGTCTACCTTTTTCCATCACTATTTTGAAACTAATAGAATTATGGTCGCTGGCCCCAAAGTGCTCCCCCACTGACACCTCAGTCACCTGCCCTGCCTTATTTCCCAACAGTAGGTCAGGTTCTGCACCTTCTCTAGTAGCTCCATCCACATGCTGAATCAGAAAATTGTCTTGTTCATGCTTAACAAATTCCTCTCTATCTAAACCCTTAACACTATGAGAACCAAAATATTCTCTGACATAACATTCTTACTCTAATATTACAAACTCAGGCTGGCACAGCATTCTTTTGACATTACAAAGATATTTATCACACAGTGATAAGAATCAGTGAAATTGCATAACAAGCATTGAAAAATCATGAATAATTATTCAAGTTAAGGAAAAATATTTACTTGGCTTCAGTTGAAATATTTTTTCGCCAAGCATATTGGCAAATAGCATTTGTAAACAGATTTCATTGATTATGCTTTTTCTTTGCATCAATCTGTATCTATTATGCAGATTTTGACCTAGGCGCATGTCTGAAAAAGGCATGTCTATTGGGCTAGCCCCGAAGTGGAACAACAGAAGAATTGTTACTTACTTATCATTCTCTTGGGATATATACAGACGATTGGATAGACTAGCTAGGAATGCTTCCACAATCACTGGGTCTGCAACTGATCCTGCCTTAAGGCACCTAAACAACAAAAAAAAACATGAGTCAAACAATAAATTTATTTTTTAAGATGGGCCCTGAGAATCACTCCACCGCACAGTTAATCTCATAAGGTCCAGAGATAAATAAATCAATCCAAATAATCAGACAAGTCTCACATCCATCAGAACCATAATTGCAATTACTCATCATTGGGTTTGAACTGTTGGAAGTGTCACTGTGTAAGGTGCTGGTTTCAAGGTAAGACAACTGTCTGCCTTCCCATCACATTGCATAATTTAACTAAGAGCTGGGGAGCTCCACTTCTGCTATGGCCAATAATTCACCTAGTAACCAACAAGATGAAAGTGTATTTGGGGCCCTGTGCAAACTGGTTGTCACAAAACCTTTACTCTTGAACACTTCAATGTTTTCCTGACTGTGAAACATTTTAGGTCTGTTTTGAGATTGTTTAGTGCACTATGTAAATGTGTTTACTTTATTTTCTGAATAGGTAAATCACCTTGCAACTTTACTTACCCCCTATCAAAAGAGAGGGTGCAGACGCTGGGAAGGAAAAAGTGATCAAAAGTGAAAGATGAGGGAGCACAAAGAGGGACAACATGCCACATTGACAGAGGGTGCCATGAGCAACTTTGACCAGCATGTCCTTACTCTGATGAGCAGATAGAAGCCACATTGAAGAGAATCAAGGAAAGGCTTTGGGAGAGTTGGTGATGATGTATTTAAAAACAGAATGAAAAGGGGACGAGACACGCATTAATAATTGGAAGGACATCAAGGATTAAGCTTACTTCAAGGAGGATGACAATAACTTCAGTTTTAAAGACAACAGCTTACTTTTTGAGCTAAGGAAGCCACTTATATTATCAATGGGAAATTGCCAGGAGTTGAGGGGAGGAAGTAAATCTCAGAGGAAATGAGACAATGGTCATAAAACAGAACAGGACGCATATTATCTACTGTCTTCTCGCCGTGGCAGTTTGGTTCAACAAGCAGCACTCTTCCATCGAAGTCAGAAATTGATGGGTTCAAATCCTCTCCAAGACTTGAACACACAATAGAGGTGGCCATTTCAATGTTATGTTAGAAGTTGGAGAAGTTTTTTCTTTAGATTAAGAATTAAATTGATAGCCCACATTCTTGTTCAAGTGGACATAAAAACCCAAAGGCTATTTGCCTGGATTTATTTTCTGTCCTGGCAAATTCTTGCCTTCACCCAACATTACCAAGGAAAGGCATTTAAGGATGGGCAATAAACACTAGCCTTGACAACAACAAAAATCCCATGAACAAATAAACATCAGGAAATACATGAACTTTTTTTTTGCCATTTGAGAGAATTTACAAAAGAACTGGTAACGAGTGTCAACAAAGTGGCTACGTTTGAAATATAAATCCTTCGTTGTGAACCACTTTGAGACATCTAATGGGTAAAACAGGCAATATATAAATGCAGGTTACTTGTTTATATTGCAATGCTCCTTCATAGACTGTTTGGATTTTTCTTACCTACAGATATTATCGATAGCAATGTCCCTCAGCTGTTCATACATAGATGGCTGGTTTTTCTTTGGAGATAACACAGTCGCCTCTGAGTGCTCATTTGTTACACTTATCTTAATGTCAGAACCTCCTTTAAAAGAACAAAATAGCATTGCTATAGCGAAAACTAAGACTACAAATTATTTCAAACATGTGAAAGCTTCTAAGAAATAACATTTGGGGCGTGTATATGGTTCAGTAGTGCTTCTGTGCCTCTGACTGCCTCTACCATGGAAAACAGGAGATGGTGACAATTTTACTTCCTGCAACATAGCTTGATAACAGGCTATCACATATATTAACGGGCTGATTACAAAGAAACCTGACCCACATAAGATATGGCCCAAAAATGAATTGTTTAATTTTTCATAAAGATTAATGACTTGGATCCTGCACTACTTTTTAAAGGAACCATTAACATTAAATGATTGGGAGAACCTAATCTTTTTTTTAAATAATTGCATGCTATTTTATTCGGAACTTTGTGAATCATTTTAGCTGCTATGTTGGAATTCCTCACAATTGTGATGTGAGCAGAGTTTTCAGAGCAGGTTGATGAATATGGTTGGTCTAAAGCCTCAGTGACATAAAAAATCTGAATTAAAAATATTTCCTTATTAAATTTTACACTAGCACAGGTTAAACAGGCCTCAAGGAAGAGCAATGCAATTAGAATAATGTTGAGTTAACACTAACGTACTGACTGCTCTCATCACTTGTAGCAATGTTGCTTTGTTGCAACAGACATTTTATTTCAAGCTTGCTTACATCTCTATTCTAAACTGTATAGAATATAACAAATGAGCCAGCTATTGCAATAAGTTTAATCACTGTGTACTTGAGAAAGATCAGCCGAGAATGTCTTCTCAATGCTTCTGTCAATAAAACAAATTTCCTCATTGTAAAATTTCTTCAATTGTTTTTAAAATGAAAGTCATTACCACTTCGACAAATTTGCAACAGACTATAGTTATGCGCCAAGTTACCTGAATTGTACTGACTGTGGTATTTGTACACCTTGACGAGTACTGGTGAAGGGATCACCAAAAAATCTCTTAGTGATGCTGTGACCGAATGAACTGCGACAGGGAATCGTTCACACAAATGTCCCAGACCCTGGTCAGATAAAAGACTTTGATATGCAAAATACAAGCAATATTCATAAATGTCTAATGATACCAACAAGTAAACTGCAAAAAGAAAGAAAACCACGAAAAATATTCTTGACGGAAAAGCTTAATTGAAATGCTTAGTTGAAAAAACAAATTTTGGGCGTGAAAATTTGGTTTATCTTAGACATTGACCTGCTCAGGCATTCTGATGTGTGGTACATAAAGGCTTGAAAATAGAAAAGCATTCTGAAAGAAATTCACAAAGACTCAATCGATAATTGGAAGTCAAGCCATACAAAAATGATGATAGGAGGGTCAGCCCAAGGTGGGCCGATTCAGTGGGTTTTTAAAAAAGGAGGCAGAAAAATTAATGGAGGAAACTAGGAATGTGGGACGGAGGTGGTTGAAAGCATTGGGTGCCAATGGCGAGAGGATGAGAAGATGAACGTACTATAGGCCAGAGTCTGCGCAGAGTATTCAAGATGGATGGGACATGAAGTGTTCTGGACAGTCAGGGAAGGAGAGCAAGAGATCTCAATACACATGTTCCATAAGTGAGAGCAGCCTTCTGATGCAGTGAGAAACCCATTTCACACTCTCCAGGTGGGGAAGTAAATGCCTGCTACAGTATTAACCCAAACAAAAAGAAGCTCTGACGGTCAAATCGTGGCTGGTTGAGCTTAATTCATCTCAGTCAGGGCATGAAGTGGGACATTGCACCTGGTAAACACAAAGTACAATAGACTGGGTTCCTGTTGTTGATCGAGAAATGTGCTACACTTTGCTCAATGAAAACAGGTCAAGTGCCCAGCAATAAAAGGCACAAAAATTTGCATTTTTATTTAAGCTGCTGAGTTTCCCAAAGAATTTCACAATTGAAATTACTTTTGAAATGCAACTTGTTACATTTGCTTTGGGAGATGCAGCAGACAACTGGTACAGCAAGATCCCAGAAACCGTAGCAAAGAAGGGCAACTCGAGATGGGTGATTAATGTTGGCCTGGCCAGCCATGCTCACAACTCTCAAACAAATAAATATAACTTTTTATAGCAAAGACAGACAGGAGTGGCAGTACGCCATTCAGTCCCTCAAGCATGCTGCACTAACCTCAATCAAATTATCTTTTTTATCGGTAAGGTCATCTCTTCCTCTGAGGTTAATAAATCTGAATACTCACCACACTCTAGGAAGAAATTTGGCACCATCTCATTCCTAAATAGCTTGGCCCTTATTCTGAGACTGCATCCCATAGTTTTAGACCATCTACAGCCAGAAAAAAAAACCCTTTCTGCACCTACCCTCTCCAGCCCTTCATAAATTTTATCAAGTTTCAGCAAGATGGTCTCCCATTCCTCTAAACTCGAGGTCCAATCTTCCCAGTCTTTCCTCATACAACAGTGCTACCCTACCAAGAATTAGTCTGGTGAATCTTTGATTCCTTCTTATTGCTACACACTCATCCTCTTGTGATAAATTGGACTTCCCACTGCACTGACACTTCAGCCTTCACTGACTCATGAACAAGGAAACCAAGGTTCTTTTACATATCAATACTTGCCACTCTCGCAGCATTTATGGAATAATCTACACCTTTGTCCTTCCAAACAAAGTGGATAACCTCAAACCTCCACGATATTCCTGCCCACACTCTCAACTTGTCCCTTTGCATTATTCAAACTCCTGTTCCAGACTAGCTTTGTGACATCCAGAAACTATGAAATCTTACAAATCCAGATCATTGGCATTGCTTGTAAACAGCTGCGGACCAAGCACTGATCCTTGACTTCAAAAGCTGGCTAAGATGCCAGAAGATCTTCTTTTCTCCCCGTGGCAGAGTGCCACATGATCTTTTGCATCCATGTAAACAAGGAAACACGAACATTTCATCCTAGAGACAACAGTTCTAACAGTCGCCTCTCCCTCTGTCAGACAGCCAAATCCTTGGCACTGGATATGAATCCATTACCTCATGTCACTGGGGTAAGAGCATCACCAAATGGGTCTGACACTTGATCACAGGGCTTCTGGACCACAACCTGACTGAATTCTTTGCATTGTGAGCTCCAATACATCAACGGCTGCCATGGAGCTCCAACTGAGGAGCAACAAACAGGCTCCTGAAATCATCAAGTCCTTTTCAAAAAGGGCTCAGGGCCTCACTGGCCAATCCTGGATGCCTGAACCCTGTCCTGAAAAACTCACTGAAAGGTGAGTGCTTTTGAAAAAAAAAATCTATTGATTAATTAGCTCCCCAGCTCTTGGTCTCACCTCCTTCCCGACACTCATCTCTAACCGCTGATGACTCAGACCTTCACCCTTTGGCTCGCTACACCATCACCTCCAAACTTCACCCTGCTCTCTCAGGTCTCAGGTGTTCAAGCACCAAAAAGGGATCACATTTGTAAAGGATGTGGGGAGCACTGCTTAGTGGAAAACACAGAGGGATTAATGTGATAGCTCTAGTACATAGAACAAAGCAGCACAGGAACAGGCCCTTCAGCCCACCATATCAGTGCACACTATAACACTATCCGAAACTATGTCGGTCTGCCTGCACATCATCTGTGTCTCTCTATTCCCTGCCGATTCATATGTCCGTCTAAATGCCTCTTAAACGGTGGTATCATCTCTGCTTCTACCACGACCCTAACAATGCAGTCAATCTTACGCGTTAAAACTAGCATCACACATCTCCTTTCACCTTAAACTGATGCCCCCTGGCATTTGACATTTCCGCGCTGGGAAAAAAAACTCCAACTAGTCATCCTTTGCAAGTCTCTCAAACTCTATAGATTTCAATATTCATTTTGAAAGTTGAAACATACCTGTAGACAACAAATCAGAAGAGGCATGTGTGACAGAATTATTTTACTGGATGTCTTTGACTGCAGTTTCTCTGAAAGCTTTGAACAGAGGTTTTCTGCACCTTCATGGAAAGAATTCCACAAGTTAAACTTCTGAAGAAAAGAATTTACTCTGTTATAACCATAAACTTTGACTGTACTTCATGAATCAATCATATTATATACTCTTTGCTCTCGAAGGTTACAGTATCCAAAAACTGCACTTTTAAAAGAAAATCTATCTTCAGAATAACAATGAAGATACAAATAATTCTCATACTCTGTTTCTATTAAAGCTATGGATCTCAATGAATTGTCAGCAATTTCAGATGTATCAAACATAAAATGTTCATAACTAATAAGGCACTAAGGGTAAGGTGTTCAACCAAAATAGATCTTCAGTGTGTCCTTACGGGAATGGAATTTCAGTCACTCAAAATGGCAGAGCATGCTAATAAAACATTAGCTTTCACATTAAAAACCAGTGAGAAAATACAATCACCAATTTTCATCAAATGACTCAACTGTCAACCGCAGTGCCGGGTGTGGTACTGAGTCAGACCTGATTCTTGGATTGTGCCAAGTTGCCGGGGTTCAGATAAGGAAGCAATAAGCTATCAGCTGCAGATTCACAAAGAAATGAACCAAAATTTGAGGAGGTGGCGGCCTAGTGGTGTCATCCTAAGACTGTTAATCCAGAAACTCGGGTAATATTGTGGGGGCCCGGTTCAAATCCCAGCATGGCAGATGGTGGAATTTGAGTTCAACAACAAAAGAAATCTGGAACTAAGAATCGACTGAAAACCATGAAACCATTGTCGATTGTTGGAAAACCCCATCTGGTTCACTCATGCCCCTCAGCGAAAGAAATCTGCAATCTTGACCTGGTCTGGCCTACATGTGACTCCAGAACCACAGCCATGTGGTTGACTCTCAATCATCCGCTGAAATGGCCTAGAAGCCACTGAGTTACACCAATCACGACGGAGTCTCAAAGAAATGAAACGAGATGGATCACCTGACATCGGCCAAAACACTGGGTAAGACAATGGCAGAAACAGTCTTGTCGACCCTGCAAAGTTCTCCTTAGCCTAACCCTATTGGGACAGGTGTCTCACAGACTACTCAAGCAACAGCCTGACAGTCATACTCTCAGAATCATATCTTACAGACAATGTCTCAGACATTAACATCACCAACTGTGGTTATGTCCTGTCCCACCACAGTACAGACCCAGCAGAGGAGGCAACACAGTGGTATACAAATGCAAGGGAGTTACCCAGGGAGTCTTCAACATGAACTCCAGACCTCACGAAGTCTCAGAACTTCAAATCTCATGGACAAGGAGATTACAAAGTAATTCTGTTGATTACAAAGTACATTGCTCCCTCAGCTGATGACTCCGTATTCCTCTATATTGAGCAACAACTGGAGAAAGCACTGATGTAGCAAGTGGTGAAAATGTCCTCTGGGTGGGGGATTTCAATGTCCACCCACCCAGAGTGGCTCAGCAGCAGTACCACTGATCAACTGGTCGGGTCTTAAAGGATATAGCTGCAAGGCTGGGCCTGTGGCAGGTGGTGGGGAAACATCAGTGCAAAATATAAAGGCTGAACCATTTACAGCAACCTTCAGTCTGAAGTACTGAGTGGATGATCTATCTCAGCCTCCTCCAGTGGTTGCCAACATTACAGATACCAGTCTTCAGCCAATTCAATTAATTCCATGTGATATTGAGAAACAGTTGGAGACACTGGATACTGCAAAGGCTATAGGCCCTGACAACATTCTGGAAATAGTACTGAAGACTTGTGCTCCAGATCCTGCTGCTCCCCTAGCCCAGTACAGTTACAGCACCAGCATTTACCCGACAATGTGGAAAACTGTGCAGGCATGTCCCGTACTTAAGAGGACAAACTCAACCAAGACAACTACCAGCCCAATCTATCTACGCTCAATCACCAGCTAAGTTATGGAAGGTGCAATCACTAGTATTATCAAGCAGCATTCCTCAGCAATAATCTATTCAGTGATGCCCAGTTTGGGTTCCACCAGGGCCACTCAACTTCTGACCTCATTATAGCCTTGGTCCAAACATGGACAAAGGAGATGAATTCCAGAGGGGAGGTGAGAGTGGCAGCCTTGACATCAAAGCTACGTTGGACAGAGTGTGACAATAAGGAGACCTGGCAAAACAGGAAATCAATGGGTATCATGGAGCAAACCCCCCCCCCCACACTGGTTGCAGTCATACCGGGAACATAGGAAGATGGACATAGTTGTTGGATGTCTGATTAGTCAGCTCCAGGACATCTCTGCAGAAGTTCCTCAGGGTAATGTCCTATGTCTCATCATTTTCATTGATTTCATCAATGACCTTTCTTCCACTTTAAGATCAGAAGTGGAGATGTCTGCTGATGACTGCGCAATGTTCAGCACCATTCACAACTCCTCAGATACTGATGCAGTTCATGTTCAAATGCAACAAGATCTGGACAATATCCAGGCTTGGGCTGACAACTGGCAAACAAATGCCAGGCTATAATCATCAACAGTAACAGTCAATCTAAACACCATCCCTTGACATTTAATTCTATTACCATGA
Source organism: Hemiscyllium ocellatum (assembly GCF_020745735.1). Taxonomy (NCBI): domain Eukaryota; kingdom Metazoa; phylum Chordata; class Chondrichthyes; order Orectolobiformes; family Hemiscylliidae; genus Hemiscyllium; species Hemiscyllium ocellatum. Next base: position 9,762,603 of record NC_083424.1, on the reverse strand, counting down.
CTGAATCCTCCACTATCCACATGCTGGGGATTACCATTGATCAGAAACTCAACTGGAGTCCCCACATGAATGCAGTGGCTACAACAGCAGGTCAGAGTCTAGGACTCCTACAGTGAGTAACTCACCTCCTGCCTTTCCAAAGCCTGTCCATCAACGACAAGGCACAAGTCAGGAGTATAATTGAATACTCCCCACTTACCTGGATAGGTGCGGTCCCAACAACACTCGAGAAGCTTGACACCATCCAGGACAAAGCAACATACTTGATTGGCACCACACCCACAAGCATCCATTCCATTCCGCTACCATCACTCAGTAGCAGCAGTGTGTACGGGATACACTGCAGACATTCACCAAAGACCCTCAGAGAGCACCTTCCAAACCCCATGATCACTTCCATAAACAAGAATAAGGAGAGCAGATACATGGGAACACCACCTGCTGCAAGATCCCTCTAAGCCACTCACCATCCTGACTTGGAAACATATCTCCGTTCATTCACTGTCGCTGGGTTAAAAACTTGGAATTCTCTCCCAAAGGACATTGTGGGTCAACATTCAGCATGTAGCCTGTAGTGATTCAAGAAGACAGCTCACCGCCACCACTTTCTCAAGGACAACTAGGGACGGGCAATAAAGACTAGCCAGCCAATGACGCTCAAATTCCACAAACAAATAAAGAAGTAATAAATTGCCAGCAAGTCTCCGGGCAGCATCCGTGGAGAGAAATCAAAGTTGACGTTTTGTGTTGAGTGATCCTTCTGCAGACCTGCTGAGATTTTTGCAGAGATTTCTATTTTTGTTTCTGATTTACAGCATTCACAATTCTTCCGGTTTTTAAAAAAAATTTCCTCAGGTTGATGTTTATCCAGTGACCTCTCTGATAAAAAAACAATAACAGACATCGACACAAATGTCCCCCTCAACAGGATAACATTCCAGCCCAGTAGAGAGAGGGGTTGCCAGGAAAACAGAGGTTTTCCCGATGCATTCCTGGTGCTGAGATTTCCGAAGGCTGAGTTGGGAAGGAAATCAGCACTAAGCAGGTAGCCAGGTGACTGAGACCTCTATTAGGGGAGATCTGTGGCCTTTTATGGCATTTTGCCCCCTGTTGCATGCACAGAAACTGCAAGCCCAATGATCTCACTGTTACAAGTTGGGGTAGGGACAGCCACCAGATATAGAAACTCCATACCTCATTGCCAGGGATGTGAACATGAACAGCCATAATTGTGGGACATCACAATGCAAGAGTGAATCTCCCTCCAGTCAATCCCAATTGACTTCCCCCATCGATCGTGTTTATTTCTACACTGCTGTGTCGGCCAATGAAGGTATCCAGGGGACCTATGATTTGGTTGGTAGCATTGAGAGTTTGCATGGTGTCCTTAATTGGACAGAGAGGTCAGGAGGTGATCAGTTGGGAAGTCAACCAACACCCCTAAGTCAGTCTTGCTGCTGGCAAGTGTTCGCTCACATTCCCCATTTGGCCTTTATGAATATCTAAGCCTCAGTGTTTAGAATAACCTGAGAAACAGCCAGATGGGTCAAGACAAAGTGTTATCTTCATAACATTATCTGAATAAGGAGGATCTTTTAAAGGAGAGGCAAATAAATAAAACGTCACTGATACCGATCAGCACTGCCATCTTAAAAAAAAGTTAAAATGTTTTAACCTTGTACAGGAACAATGCAAAACATGGTCAACATTTTTAACGTAACTAAGCCACTCAACTGGCCAGATTATTTTACAGTCGAAGAGTGTGGTGCTGCAAAAGCACAGCCAGTCAGACAGCAATCCAAGGAACAGGAATAGCGACACTTCAAGCATAAGCTCTTCATCAGGAGGTTTATGCCCAAAACGTCGATCCTCCTGCTCCTAGGATGCTGCCTGATTGGCTGCACTTTTCCAGCACCACCCTCTTCGACTCGGACCTCCAGCATCTGCAGTCTTCACTTCTTCCTCAGTTATTTTACAGATAATTGAAAAAAAAAGAGATTTCCACTTTTTAAATATTCTTTACCTTGCTCATCTTTAACGGCCCACACCATTAAATCCACACATGCAGCATTTGCTTGACATCTGAGTTTCAGAGGGTTAAATTCATGATGAATATACTCTGTATCATGCAGTATCTTCTGGAGTTCAGACTGACTACTATTAAACTGCTCGAGGACAAAATCATGAACCTCCTTCACAAATGCAGTCTGGAGATCTGAGAGGACAAAATTGGTTAATGCTGACAGTGCAAAAGAGAAAGAGATTTTGGCAAATGGATATATCCAAGCTCCTGAAACCAGATTCCCTTGTTTACAGCAATACTCTCCTGTCAGACAGGAATGAACAAAGGGTTACTTGAAATATTAGTAAATGGCAAATCTATATACCCAGCCTTCTAAACAGTTGTATTAAATAATATTATCTAATTCCACTCATTATTTGTTTACGGTAAAATAATAATTAATAATCATATATAACCTGCTTATTGTAGCTCAAAACAAATTCCAAATTGTGTTTAGTAATAATTTGTGGCCTTGTTCATAGATTTGAAATTCTGTGCAAAAAGAATGCAAATTCCTGTTTATTTTGCAGCATTCAGTGATTATTTTTAGAATCATAAAGTAGGCTCACGGGAGTTAAAACAGAGAACCTCTAGAAGCTACTCTAAACTATGCAAACAAGTCGAATAAATTTTGCATTGTCATCTGAATCCAGAGACAGCTCAATTCCCTGAGACATATCACAGTCTTCTTTAGTCTTTATAACCAGCAATGCTCAGGTGCATCATTTGTAGTTAGACAAAGCGGTTTCAGAACTCATTTAACTCAAAGGACTGCATTGCTTCAGGGATATTTAACATGAAAAGCCATAACGAGAAAAGGACAGCCGCTTGTATTTGTGTAACACTTTTCCTCAGCTCAGGACAGCTTAACATGCTTCACAGCTAACATAATACTTACAAATGTTAGTTACTATTGCAGTGCATGAATAAGAACAATCAATGTGCTCTTGGCAAGCATCAATAAACAGCCTAATATAGTGACCAGACAATAAAAGCAGGAATGCTGGAAATACTCAGCAGGTATGATTGATGGTGGAGCAGTATTGATCAGGTCCAAGATCTTCCATCAGAACTGGAAAAATTTGGAATATCATAGATTTCAAGCTAATATAGGAAAAGGAAATGGGATGGGTGCAGGGAGAATGAATAAAAGGGCAGGAGAAATTAAATGACAATAAAAAGGGAATAGTATTGGAACCAGAAAAAAAAAGTGGATCTAAATGAGGTTCAAAGCAAAATAATAGAATCATTAACATGTACTGTCTAAAAAATGGACAGTGGTTGCGATTTAAAATTGTTGACCTCAAAGCCTTTGTATTGACTTAAAGCCTGCTACACCTTGAATGTTTTTCCAGTTCTAATCAAAGGTTGTAAATTTGAAATAATAATCTTTTGTCCCTAAATGCTGCCTGACCTGCTGGATGATTCAGAGTTCCAGCACCTGCAGTGCAGGTTTTTGCAGTAAGAGTTGAATGATCCACTTGACTGTTGATGGTTAACATCAGGCTCAGTGCATTGCAATGGCTAGAAAGGCAACGATGCTGAGCTAGTTAGTTTAAGTATCAATGTTATTAAAAATGCTGTACTTGAATTCACCATAAGTAATGTTATGGGTGAAACAAGCCACTAAATAAAATAGCACACCTCACGTTAGCATCTCCTTTGCAAATCAACAAGTGACACATTGAATTGTAAATGTATGTTGTGCCTCAGAATTGAGGTCAATCTCTCTGAAGGATGGGGCAAGACTCTTTTTGCTATGGGATTAGGCATCGACAATCAGAATCGCTACAGCATGGAAGCAGGCCATTGTGCCGGCTGAGTCCACACTGCCCTCCTGGAATTGATCCCAAGCTATGGAAGTATTTTTTTTAAACTGATATTCTGTCATGCTTGGTTAGAAATGGTAACCTGCTTCCTGGTGCCATTTATCTTTGCCTCTCTTTAACTTCAGCTGAGACCAAATCAGTCCATTTGCTGAAGTGAAGCGAACATTATCCCCCTCCATTCCACGTACGTAAAACAACTGAAACTTCAAAAAGTACCATAGCAAACACACGACAGATGAACAGAAGCCCCAGGAAGATGTCTGTACTCTTGTTTATATCATGATGTAGAGGTGTCAGTGTTTATACTGGGGTGGACAAGGTCAGAGGTCAAATGATACCAAGTTACAGTCCAATGAGTTTATTTGAAATCACTAAGTGACTTCACATGACAAAGGAGCAGCGCTCTGAAAACTTGTGATTTCAAATAAACTTGTTGGGACTATAACCTGGGGTCAAATGACTTCTGACCTTGTTTATACCAGCATCATAAGGGCATTCAATTCTTGAGTTTGATCAAAAATTAATCAACAATGCTAATAAAGAAAGCAGCTTACCTTTCATGTGATACAAAGTGTCTCTCAACATTTTAAACACGACCACATAAAGAGGATCGCTGAAGTTTCGATAGTACAGATCCAAATTTGCATTTGCCTAAATATTAAAATCAATTTCAAGATTATTGCATTGCTCATTTCAGAAAATCAAACACACTTTGATACTATTCAGCTAGGATCTGTGAAACTCGTGTCTCTGGCCCTGGTTCTTTACACAACATAATTAGTAAAGGTTACATTATCAAATGTACCAGTCCAAAGCTGTGCATGTTGGGTAGATTGGCCATGCAAAATTGCCCATAGTGTTTAGGGATGTGTAGGCTAGATAGATTAGTTAGGAGAAAATATAGAGAGTAATAGGGTAGGGAAATGAGTTGGGTGGGTAACTCTTCAGAGGGCTGGTGTGGACTTGTTGAGCCAAATAGTCTGTTTTCACACTATAGGGATTCTAAGATGATGATGATGATGGACCATCGGAAATAGACATTATCTGGCCAAGAGGTTTGTGACTTTTTTTTTTGAAAACACATGTTATAGAATCTTAAGAGCACAGACGGAGGGTATTCATCCATCATGCTTTGTTAGTTCTTTCAACAAGTCTCGGCTCGACTTATTCTCTAGAACTCTGAAAATTACTCCTTTTGGAGCATAAATGCAGCTTCCAGCATCCTGTTAGACAGTGTACTCCAGGTCCAAATTTCTATCATTAATTACACGGAACACTTGATTTTAACTTTTCTATCAGGTCAGTCTGAGCTCAGCGTCAGCCAAATAGTTAACACATGCAAACAAAATTATCTCCTTTGCAAGATCCAGGTTATTTTAGTGTGAGTGTTGCATTCATCAAGGAAACATTAACTGTTGTAGAGTTATACAGCACAAAAACAGACCCTTCGGTCCAACCAGTCCAGGCCGAACATAATACCAAACTAAACTAGTCCCACCTACCTGCCCTTGGGCCACATCCCTCCAACTTTCCTACCCGTGTATTTATCCAAGTGTCTTTTAAATGTTGTCACTGTGCCCACTTCCACCACTTCCTCAGGATGTTCATTCCACATATGAACCACCTTCCATGTAAAAACATGGCTTGCCGTGTCTTTATTAAATCTCTCTCTTCTCACCTTCAAAATATGACATCTCGTTCTGAAATCTCCCAGCTGAGGGGAAAGTCACCTACCATTAACCCTATCTATACCCCACATGATTTTAATCAACCACTGAAAGGTCACCTGCCAACTGTCAAGACTCCAGTGAAAAAAATGTCCTGGGTGTCTCCCAGATCTGATAAAGCCGAGCATTAATGCTGGGTAATACAGGAAACAACGCAGCCTCTCCCGTAACAAGTACTTTCCATGCCTTGCAGCTGTGGTCCATAGGGTGTGGCTGGAACCTCGTCTATAACTGACTGCTGTATATTTAACCAGGACAGTCAGCAAAGACAGCAATGTGCAAATGGCTAGCACAGAGCAAATCAGAGCCACAAATTCTAAAGCACAGATAAAAAGCAGAAAAATACCACAATAAATAAATCAAACTGCAATCATCACTGACAAAGCATGAAGGAATGCCCAAAACCATGTATAAAATGAGGTGGAAGTGAGGCAGTGAAGGGATTCTGAGCAACATGCCCCAGTTTCAGAACAGCATTGTGGAATATATTCATCCTGTGAGCTCCTTCAGAGATGGCGAACCTCAGGCTGGATTTATTGCCATTGATCCTGGAAAAGTCTGAAATATAATCCTTCGTTGCCGGTTTGAAAGTTAGATGACGACTTGAACATGGAGCAGTATTTTGTTTTGTTGGGATTTGAACCAAGCTCTTGGAAAAGAAAGGACAGTGCAGTTGACTGTGTAACCTTGACTTCCACCTACTTTCATTTTAAATAATGTGAAACTTGGGGAAGATGTTGCCCTAGTAGCATGTCACTGGACTAACAGTCCAGAAGCCCAAATGAAAGGCAAAGACTGATTGGGGATAGTCAAGATAGCTTTGTGCATGGAAAATCATGTCTCACAAACTTGATTGAGTTCTTTGAAGAAGTAACAAAGAAGATTGATGAGGGCAGAGCAGTCGATGTGATCTATATGGACTTCAGTAAGGCGTTCAACAAGGTTCCCCATGGGAGACTGATTAGCAAGGTTAGATCTCACGGAATACAGGGAGAACTAGCCATTTGGATACAGAACTGGCTGAAAGGTAGAAGACAGAGGATGGTGGTGGAGGGTTGTTTTTCAGACTGGAGGCCTGTGACCAGTGCAGTGCCACAAGGATTGGCCCTCTACTTTTTGTCATTTACATAAGTGATTTGGATGTGAGCATAAGAGGAACAGTTCATAAGTTTGCAGATGACACCAAACTTGGAGGTGTAGTGGACAGTGAAGAGGGTTACCTCCGATTACAACAGGATCTGGACCAGATGGGCCAATGGGCTGCGAAGTGGCAGATGAAGTTTAATTCAGATAAATGTGAGGTGCTGCATTTTGGGAAAGCAAATCTTGGCAGGGCTTATACACTTAACGGTAAGGTCCTAGGGAGTGTTGCTGAACAAAGAGACCGTGTAGTGCAGGTTCATAGCTCCTTGAAAGTGAAGTCGCAGGTAGATAGGATAATGAAGGTGGCGTTTGATATGCTTTCCTTGATTGGTCAGAGTATTGAGTACAGGAGTTGGGAGGTCATGTTGCGGCTCTACAGGAAATTGTTTCGGCCACTGTTGGAATATTGCGTGCAGTTCTGGTCTCCTTCCTATTGGAAAGATGTTGTGAAACTTCAAAGGGTTCAGAACAGATTTACAAGGATGTTGCCAGGGTTGGAGGATCTGAGCTACAGGGAGAGGCTGAATAGGCTGGGGCTGTTATCCCTGGAGCATCGGAGGCTGAGGGGTGACCTTAGAGGTTTACAAAATTATGAGGGGCATGGATAGTGTAAATAGGCAAAGTCTTTTCCCTGGAGTCAGGGAGTCCAGTACTGGAGGGCATAGGTTTAGGGTGAGACGGGAAAGATATAAAAGAGACCTAAGAGGCAACTTTTTCACGCAGAGGGTAGTATGTGTATGGAATGAGCTGGCTGCTACAACTGCAACATTTAAGAGGCATTTGGAGGGATATGGGCCGGGCGCTGTCAGGTGGGACTATTTTGAGGTGGGATATCTGGACGGGTTGGACCAAATGGTCTGTTTCCGTGCTGTACATCTCTATGACTGCTCTGGGAACATTGTTTCAAATCCTATCACAGCAGCTGAGGGAACTTTAATGTAATTAACAAATTTGGAATCAAAGTCAGTTTCAGTGACCGTGAACCATTGTCAATTGTCAAAAAAAAACCTAAATGGTTTTTTTAATGCCCTTTAGGCAAGAAAGTTTGCCATCCTTACCTGATCTGGACGACATGTAGCTGAGCCTGGAGTCACATGGTATACACTTAACTGTCTCAAGTGGCTGAGCCAGCGGTCAGTGACGGCCACATCCAATGAAAGAATTTTTTAAAAAAAAACAAGATTTCTAAAGCAGCAGTTGACTGTACAATGCCAAAGCAATGAATAATTCCTTACCTCAGTAACCTCTGCCAAGATTGCATCCAGTGTTTTTAAAACTGACTCAGCCACAATCCGTTTAACCTGGGAGAAGAATAGAAATTTTCTTCAATCATGAATCTTAACAGCGTCAGAGTCTGAGGGGCTCTGAAATAGAGATTTATAAAATCATGAAGGGCATGGATAGGATAAATAGATAAGGTCTTTTCCCTGGGTTGGGGAGTCCAGAACTAGAGAGCATAGATTTAAGGTGAGAGGAGAAACAAATAAGGGAGACCCATGGAGCAACTTTTTCAAACAGAGGGTGGTACGTGTATGGATTGAGCTGCCAGAGGAGGTGGTGGAGGCTGGTACAATTATAGCATTTAAAAGGCATCTGAATGACTTTATGAATAGAAAAGGTTTAGAGGGATATGGGCCAAGTACTGGCAAACGGGAATAGATTAGATTAGGAGATCTAACATTGGAACGAAGAGTCAGTTTCTGCGCTGTACATCTATGACTCTATGCCTCTACTGACTGAGCAATAACACGTATGTGTGCCTGTGCGAGAAAGAGAAAGAAAGAAAGAGAAAGGAAGAGAACGAGAAAGAAAGAGAAAGAGAAAGAAAGAAAAAGAGAAAGAAAGAGAAAGAGAAAGAGGAAGAAAAAGAAAGAAGGAACGAAAACGAAAGGAATCTGAAAAAACAAAATCATTTGAAACTACTTAACTGTGGACATTGAACTCCATCTAATGGCTTCGCAAACCACTCAGTTGTAACGGTTATAAAGTTTCTAAAATGAAACAAAGCCAGATGGACCATCTGGCACTGGAGAAGGCAATGACAGAAACAGCCCTGATGATCCTGCAAAGCCTTCCTTACGAACATCTGGGGGGCTATGGCCAAACTGGGACAGCTATCTCACAGGCTAGTCAAATAACAGCCTGACATAGGCATACTCACGGAATCATTCCTTACAGACAATGTCCCAGACACCAGCACCACCATGCCTGGATAGGTCCTGCTCCATCAACAGGACAGACCCAGCAAAGGTGGCACTGTAGTTGTATATAATCAGGTGGGATTGTCCTCGGTGTCCTCAACATGGGCTCCAGACATCCTGAAGTCTCACAGCATCAGGTCAAATACAGGCAAGGAAATCTCCTGCTGATTACCTCATACTGACCTCTTTTGTTAAGTGACTCTGTGCTCCTCAACAACACTTGAAGGAAGTACTTAGGGGTCTAAGGGCACAGAACCTATTGTGGACAGGAGGGAGTTCAATATCCACAATCACGAATGGCTCTGAAAGGACATTGCTGCTAGACTGGTTCTACAGCAAGTGGTGAGGGAATGAACAAAATGGAAAAACATAATTAACCTCATTCCACCAAAATGCCTGCTTCAAATGCATCTGTCCATGACAATATCGATGAGAGTCACCACTGCACAACACTTGTGGATGCAAAGTCTCACCTCCACACTGAGAATACTCATCATCACGTTGTGTGGCACTATCACCACACTAAATGGGACAGACTTAGAATAGATCGAGCAACTCATGCCAGGGAATCCATGAAGATTTGTACTTTTTCTCTTTGTCAAGTTGATTTCAAGTTGTAAGCTTAATTCAATTTTATTCTGCAGTGTTCCTCCAATAAAACCAAGACAAACATGGGAAGTAATCCACCATTATTGTTCTGGTACTCAAAGTAGACAGCGACCCTGGATGGATATTAAACCAAAGTACAGCATTCGGGTTAAACAATGCTGGAAATAATTGGACCTGGTGCTCAGACATGATTCACTCCTTACTGAATTCATAACATGATTATGTACTTCCACTTATAAATTCTTGTATTGTACATTTCACAAAGACAAAGAGATAAGCAAGCAGGAAATGCACTATAGTGGGAAAGATGTTTGAAAGCGGTCATCAATATTTGATAACATACATACCATTTGGAGTAGCTGTCGGAGGTATTCTAGTGGAATATGAAATTCTTTTGTACTACAGCCAGTGAACAGTGGGGAGACAGAAAAACTTGAGCTAATAGTAGAAAAGTAATATTGAGGATCCACAGTACTGCCATCAGGGAGATATGAACCTAAAAAGTACAAGATGCCAAGATTCTTGATTAGACTAGAGAATAGAATCTGAACTCTTCTAAGAGCCAAAGTACAGCACAGGCGGAGGCTGAACAGTCATTCAGATCTCTGCTGGTTCTTTGTTAAACATCATTTTGTATTCATGCCCTTCAGCCACAGTTACCCAACCAGAGGAAATAGATATTTCCCTATCCACCACTCTAAAATTCTTCATAATATCAAAAAAATTCTCAAAATTCTTTCCAGAAAAATCTCTTATGTAGTTTCCGAACCATTTCCTGCTGAATAAAAGACTTGAACATCCTTTCTGCAATAGGGGCCAGAGAATGAGGCTGTGTTTTTGGTTGCCTGACCAGTGCAACATACACTTATTCAAAACATCACATTTCCTGTCGAATTCCTCCAGCCAACAATGGCATCACTTCCTATGTCTGAATTTTACTCGAGACCCATCATTAAATGCCTTGTCACAATCCATACAAGCGTACATTGCACAGAATACCCTCTTTATCCAATTGGTCCCAGTGACAAAGAAACCCTTCTACTTGCCCAACATGATTTGCCCAAACAAATTTTGTTAGCTTACCTGCATTTACTCATGTGTTTTGAAATATTCACTAATTTTATCTCAAATAATGTGATTGCATAGGCACACATTCATTGGCACTGTGCTTCTGTAATAAAGTTAAAAATCACAACAACAGGTATAGTCCAACAGGTTCATTTGAAAACCCAAATTTTTGGAGTGCTGCTTCTTCATAAGGCATCAGCTACCTGGCAAAGGAGCAGCGCTCCAAAAACATGTACTTTCAGGTAAACCTGTGGAACTATAACCTGGCATTATGTGAGTTTTTAAACTTTGTCCACCCCACTGCAACACCGGCACCTCCACAACATGTCTACAATATAGATGAGGATATTCAGCACATTTTAAGTTACTGTAGCTTTATTCAAAAATGCTCTGATGTAATCTGTGTAACAGCAGAGATCTACCACTTTACCTTCGAAATAGTGCATGTTGGTCCCTCCTGGTGAACAAGGAGCTGCAGTTGTGCGTTCAGGGCTTGCCTGCAGTAGTATTAAAGAAGAACCATGTTAGGCAAGAACTCCAAGTTTGGTTTTCAACTGAAGCAACAGCATGACAACCTTGGTAACAGCAGCTGATTCAGAATTTAAGAGAAATTAAACACAAGGGGTGAAAGTGAATGCTTTAGGATTAAGCAGCATGCTTACGAAAGGAGTTTGCAAAATAAAACTATTTCCAATAGAGTTTCAGTGAGAAGTAACTTTTGTTTTTTAATATAAATGCTCGTTTATCAGCATTTTCATTTTTTTGTAAAAGACAAACAATTATTCAAAATGAAGGCTTGGAATTGATTTTGCAACTTAAAGGACTTTACAAATTTTAAGACAGTCCCAATGTGACCACTCTCATACATCTTATAAGACAGCAAAGTCATCTTTCAGAAAAATAATGTTTCTCGCAAACAATAAGACTAAAGTTTGGTTTTAACCTGAGAAACACTACAGGCGTTGTGCCGCAAGCTATCACACGATTGGCAGGCAGTCAGGAGGGAACTGGGCAGGATTGATCGAAAATCATTGAAGGAGCGCCGTCTCAGTCCATCCATCTCATGAGGAACTTTCAGTGATTGTGGTGTAACTTTGGGAAATAGTTTTGAAAGGAGAGATTCATCTGTGTTACTGTAACGTCCAAATGCTCGACCAATTCCAATCAAGCAAGGAACTGCATACCTGCACAGGTTTTCTGCACAAAGGCAAACTTTGTTAATATGGAGCAAGCTGACAGGATACAGGCATTGAACTTGATATTTACAATAGCTCGATAAAAAAAATATATTTCAACAAAATACTTTCATACTATCTCCAGCAAGTGCAAACTGAAATTGGTCGATGTGACACCAATTTAAGAACACTTGTTTTAGACCAGGGCAATATTTCAGAAACTAAGTGCAACTATAGCGAATACATAGATAATTGATGCAAATTGATCTACAATGTCAGGACTGAACTCTTACAGTTTATGAGCAGTTGCTCACTTAAGCTGGCAAGCTCAAATCATGTTCCTTACCAAACTTCTGGGACTAAAGACATGTAAACCCTCTTTCAAACCGGGATTCATCCAATCTATTAAAAAAAAACCCTGCTACAGCTTTTTGATGCACTGTAATCTATGTGATATCCCATCATCCTCTTCCTAAAAATGGGTTTGACATTTATTTTCAGCTCACACTCTTAACTTTGTCATTGCCAATGTATTCTACTTTTCACTGAACCATTGCTCTGAATCCAAGTTTTCAGTTCCAGCCCACCACTTCACAACTTGGTTTCTTCACTAAAACATCACCTAGGATCTTGTATTTTCAGAGCTTTACAGAAATACCTTTATCCTGAGTCTGAGGCGCCAGACACATCCCCAGCAGAACTTCCATGACATCCAGTATAGCCTCCAGAACCTGTAAAGATTATTTTTTCAAAAACCAAACATGACAAAATGCAATATCTGAGATGCAAAAGGGTGCAGAGAGGCATTTAACAAACTTGTACTTAACAACCAGCAATCTCAAATGCAAAGGAATCTTTAAAAAATATGCTTTCAAGAGATCTTTGAACCGAGTGGTTTATTTGATCATTTCAGCGTGCACATCAGAGGCAATTTCAATGCTACATGCCTGCAGTCACATGTAGGTCAGACTAGATGAGGATGGCAGACTACCATGGGTTTTTATAGCAATCGGTGCTAGTTTTAGGTCTTCAATAATTCATGACGTTGATTGTTAAATTCCACCAGCTGCCATTAATTTGCCCAGTGACAATATCACCATGTACCTTCGCCCTTGAATCACAGTATTGTACAGCCACAAATTAAAACAGTTTCTTTAGACATGCAGTCATAGAAGTGTTACCTCCACGTGCTAAAAGTAAATAAAAACTCCTTTCTTCAAGGTGGTTTTTATCAATTAAATTGCAACAATGGAACTCTTTTTAACAAAAAAGCGCTCCACCACATAATCTCATTAAATTTATGACCGGGATTTGAGACATTTGTAACAAAAGTCATTTTTCTGAGGTACTGAATAACGCCTTACCTGTACCCTTAATGTGGGGTCCTTTTGAGCAACATCGAAAAGTAGTGTCACCAAACAGAAGCTGAAATTTTCAGCAACAGGAAGCTTTCCTGCAAGGTTGAAAAATTAAAAAACAAATTGCAAATATTTCTCCCCTTGTACACACATCTGCACCCTATCAACACATCTGTGATATAATCAACAGTCGCAGTTCAAGAAGGCAACTCACCACCACCTTCTCAAGGGTAACGAGGAATGGGCCATAAATGCTGGCTCAACCAGCAATGCCCCATATCCCAAAAAAAACATTAAGCAGGGTCTTCAGCAACTTGCAATTCCATGCCATCAATCTGTACTGTTGTTATTCCAATATACTGAGCACAATGTGAAAAGTCCTTCACTGACATTAAAAAGACTCAGGTTAAACTACAGTTCAATCACTGCCATGGTGTTACAAGTTACAGAAGCACAGTTCATATTGGTTTCTCATTTCATAACACTAAGACATTGAAGCCACAGAGTTTTTTGCTGCATTCAATACTTTCCAACAGTGCAATGTGAAGTAGTAGCCTTCTTTCACTCCAATCAAATTCACAAAAGTTGGCCATTCAGCCCAAAGAAAAATTATACTGGGAGTTTTATCAGCCTGTGTTAATAGATTTTCAATGTGAAATCTAGTAAAGCTCAATTGCAAGGGTTTTCTGGGCACTGGGAATAATCACGTTGAGTACTTGTAAATTTACAAGTTGCTATTGCCAGATTGCATAAGAGCAAATTAATGAAAATAGCTTGTAAAAGAAATCATGAAACCAGCAGCTAGACTTACATATTGCAACATATAAGTCAACCTTTGAAGTCTTGAAAAATCCTTCCAAAAATGGGTTCCCTTATATACTGAGTATAAAACATGAACCACTGGTGTTGGTGGTTACCATTTTAGAACAAAGAACAAAGAAAATTTACAGCCCAGGAACAGGCCCTTTGGCCCTCCAAGCCTGAGCCAATCCAAATATACTGTCTAGACCTGTCAGTCAATTCCTAAGCGTCTTTATCCCTCTCCTCCCCACCTACACATGCATTTATCCAGATGCATCTCAAATGAATCTACCGTGCCTGACTCTATCACCTCTGCTGGCAACGCGTTCCAAACGCCCACCACCCGGTGTGTGGTGAAGTAAAATGGGAACTAGTAACACTGACAATTCAAATGAAATCCAGGTTGAATGAATTAGTTCTAGAAAAACATTTTTAACCATAATTAAACGTTGCTTCAAAATAAAATGTTTTGAAAACCCGCAAATTCATTGTCTTTGGAATCCAATACATAAGGAGTTTAACTACTGAATTCTGAGTCACTGTGACTTTAGCATCATCGTAAAATAGCTCAGAATTTCTCAACATCGAAAAATCTTTTCAATGCTTTAACCAAACACTTCTGACCTGAAACTTACAGTGACGTAAAGTCTTTCTTAACAGTCCTAAATTACCATCTTTTCTCAGGAGCGACATTTTTACATAATCAGCTTCTGCCAAGACTTCTGCAAAACTACCATACTGAAATCCAAAGAGTTTTTATCTGAAAGCCGAATGCACTACACTATTTAGTTTGTTCACTCAAACTCACCCAATAAAAACCAAACTCCCAAATTCGCCAAAATGGCTGCTTCTAATACACTGTATTTTTTTAAAAATCACAGCTACAAAAATATTTAACAAATTAAACTTCTTCAAACACAAGGAACAAAACCACATGAAACAAAAGTCAGAGACTCAGAGGTGTACAGCACGGAAACATATCTTTCAGTCTAACTCGCCCATACTGACCAGATATCCCAACCCAATCTAATCACAGCTGCCAGTATCCGGCCCATATCCCTCCAAACCCTTCCTATTCATATACCCATCCAGATAGCTTTTACATGTTGCAATTGTACCAACCTCCACCACTTCCTCTGGCAGCTCATTCCATCCATGTACCACATGGTGTGAAAAAGATGCCTCTTAGGTCTCTTTTATATCTTTCTCCTCTCACCCTAAACCTATGCTCCTCTCACCCTAAACCTATGCTCCTCCCCACCCCCAGGAACAGACCATGTCTATTGATCCAATCCACGATCCTCATGATTTTATGAATCTCTACCATGTCACCTGTCAGCCTCCAACGCTCTAGAGAAAACAGCCCCAGCCTGTTCAGCCTCTCCCCATAGCTCAGCTCCTCCAATCCTGGCAACTTCCTTGTAGTTCTTTCCTTAACCCTTTCAAGTTTCACAACATCTTTCCGATTGGAAGGAGACCAGAACTGCATGCAATATTCCAACAGTGGCCGAACCAATATCCTGTAGAGCCGCAACATGACCTCCCAACTTCTGTACTCAATACTCTGACCAATAAAAGAAAGCATGCCAAACGCCGCCTTCACCATCCTATCTACCTGCAACTCCACTTTCAAGGAGCTATGAATCTGCACTCCAAGGTCTCTTTGTTCAACTACTGTCCCTCGGACCTTGTCATTAAGTGTATAAATCCTGCTAAGATTTGCTTTCCCAAAATGCAGCACCTTGCATTTATCTGAATTTAACTCCATCTGCCACTTCTTAGCCCATTGGCCCATCTGGTCCAGATCCTGTTGTAATCTGAGGTAACCCGCTTCACTGTCCACTACACCTCCAATTTTGGTGTCAACTGCAAACTTATTAACTGTTCCTCTTAAGCTCACATCCAAATCATTTATATAAATGAAGAAAAGTAGTGGACCCAGCACCGATCCTTGTGGCACTCCACTGGTCACAGGCCTCCGGTCTGAAAAACAACCCTCCACCACCACCCTCTGTCTTCTACCTTTGAGCCAGTTCTGTATCCAAACGGCAAATTCTCCCTGTATTCCATGAGATCTAACCTTGCTAAACAGTCTCCCATGAGGAAGCTTGTCGAATGTCTTACTGAAGTCCATATAGATCACACCTACCGCTCTGCCCTCATCAATCCTCTTTGTTACTTCTTCAAAAATCTCAATCAAGTTTGTGAGACATGATTTCCCACGCACAAAGCCATAGTGACTATCCCTAATCAGTCTTTGCCTTTCCAAATACATGTACATCCTGTCCCTCAGGATTTCCTCCAACAATGTACCCACCACTAACGTCAGGTTTACTAGTCTATAGTTCCCTGGCTTGACCTTACCACCTCTCAAACAGTGGTACCATGTTTGCCAACCTCCAGTCTTCCGGCATCTCACCTGTGACTATCGATGATCCAAATATTTCAGCAAGAGGCCCAACAATCACTTCCCTAGCTTCCCATAGAGTTCTAGGGTACACCTGTTCAGGTCCTGGAGGTTGATCCACTTTTATACGTTTCAAGCCATCCAGCACTTGCTCCTTTGTAATACCAACATTTTTCAAGATTCATCATCTATTTCCCTACATTCTAAATCTTCCACGTCCTTTTCCAGATTAGGTCATGATGCAAAATACTCATTTAGCATCTGGCCCATCCTCTGCAGCTCCACACAAAGGCCACCTTGCTGATCGTTGAGGGGCCCTATTCTCTCCCTAGTTACCCTTTTGTCCTGAATAGATTTGTAAAAACCTCTCTTTTACCCTATTTCCCAAAGCTATCTCATGCCCCCTTTTTTGCACTCATGATTTCCCTCTTAAGTATACTCCTACTGCCTTTAGACTCTTCTAAGGATTCATTTGATCTATCTTGCCTACACTTGATGCAAGCATCCTTCTTTTTCTTAATCAAACCCTCAATTTCTTTACTGATCCAGCATTCCCTATACCCACCAGCCTTTCCTTTTACCCGAAATGTCTCTGCAATCTCGTTACCTCATTTCTGAAGGCTTCCCATTTTCCAGCCGTCCCTTCACCTGCAAACATCTGCCCCCCAACATGCTTTTTAAAGTTCTTGCCAAATACCACCAAAATTAGCATTCCTCCAATTTAGAATTCAACTGTCAACTCTGGTCTATCATTTTCTATCACTATTTTAAAACTAATAGAATTATGGTTGTTGGCCCCAAAGTGCTCCACCACTGATACCTCAGTCACCTGTCCTGCCTTATTTCCCAAGAGCAGGTTAGGTTTTGCACCTTTTCTAGTAGGTACATCCACATACTGAACCAGAACATTTTCTTGGACACACTTAAATTCCTCTCCATTTAAACCCTTAACATTATGGCACTCCCAGTCTATCTTTGGAAAATTAAAAACCCCTACCATTATTATTCTGACATAACTGAGATCTCCTTACAAATTTGTTTCTCAATTTCCCTCTGACTATTAGGGGATTATCCCTTTCTTATTTCTCAATTCAACCCAAATAACTTCCCTGGATGTACTTCCAGGAATATTCTCCCTCAGCACAGCTGTCATGCTAACCCTGATCAAAATGCCACTCCCCCTCCTCTCTTGCCTCCCTTTCTGTCCTTCCTGTTGCATTTGTATCTGGGAACATTAAGCTGCCAGTCCTGTCCATCCCAGCCATGTTTCTGTAATTGCAATGATATCCCAGTCCCATGTTCCTAACCATGCCCTGAGTTCATCTGCCTTCCCTATTAGGCCTCATGAATTGAAATAAATGCAGTTTAATTTATCAGTCCTACCTTGTTCACTGCTTTGTTCCTGCCTGTTTGACTCACTTCTTTTCTCAACTGTATCAGTCTCAGATTGATCTCTTTCCTCACTAATCTCCCTGGGTCCTCCCACCTTAATAGTTAAAATCCTCCTGAACAGCTCTAGCAAATCTCCCTGCCAGTAGATTAGTCCCCTTCCAATTCAAGTGCAATGTGTCTTTTTTGTCCAGGTCACTTCTACCCCAGAAGAGATTCCGATTATCGAAAAATGTGAATCCTTCTCCCACACACTTGCTCCTCAGCCATGCCTTCATCTGCTCTATCCTCCTCTTCCTGCCCTCACTGGATCGCAGCACCGGGAGTAATCCAGGTATTATTACTCTCAAGGATCTCCTTTTTAAAATTCCAGCCTAGCTCTCTATATTCTCCCTTCAGAATCTCAACCTTTTCCCTTACTATATCATTGGTTCCAATGTGTACAATGACCTCCAGCTGGTCCCTCTCGCCCTTGAGAACATTCTGCATCCTCTCAGAGATATCCTTGACCCTGGCACCAGGGAGGCAACACCATTCTGATTTTTCACTGCTGGTCACAGAAGTGTCTGTCTGTGTCTCGGACTAAAGAGTCCCCTAACATAATTGATCTCTTGGAAGCAGACATACCCCTCATTGCATTAGAGCCAGTCTCAATACCAGAAACTTGGCTGTTCGTGCTACATTCCCTGAGAATCCATCACCCCCTATATTTTCCAAAAACGCATACCTGTTTGAAATGGGGATAGCCACAGAAGAGTCCGGTAGTGCAGGAGTATCTCTTGCCTTCCCTGGAGTTAAGGCCACACTTAAGAATATACACATATGTTTCTGTGCTGTGATCTCTCCCAAACAGGTTCCTCCAAGACTAGTTATGAATTTCACTGTTTGTTCATTTTCCCAGATGCACTCCAATGTCCAGTGATACATGAATTCAGGCAGCAAATGTGGAGGTTCACTGCTGTGTCACTTAGCAGTGTAGGTTTCTCTCTCTCTCTTTCTCTTTCCCTCCTGCACTGACCTCACCATGAGCTGTCTTTGTGTGTACACTCCCTTTTAAAAATGCTGTTGTTTTGACTATTTTTTCTTCCAAATTCAAACTCCCCAATAAGTGATACAGGGGAATGTAGCGTCAACAGTGGTATTGAGACCGGCTGTAATGCAATGAGAGGTACGTCGGGTTCCAAGAGATCAATTGTGTGAGGGGACTCTCTAGAGTGAGACACAAGACAAACATCTGTGGCCAACAACGATTTGCATCAGAATGATCCAAATTATGAAGGTGCAAGCTTTGTATAGGACACATGCTGTACATATTAATGATCCACAACTTCACTTTACCCACATCATTCAACCAGTGTCACGGACTTACACAAAATCTCAAGCAAGGCATGGTTTCACGTTCAAAATTACCATAGCCTTTAATTCTGTTCTATTGGTCATATTCTTTTGACTAATACGACTCTGAATCTTGTCTTCTCAAATCATATAGTTTTCACTCAAACTGCTTTTGAACATTTCCAGCCCATAGTTCTGTTCCTGGACATACAGTAATTCATAGCAGCTTCATCCATTTTGCCCATGTGCCACCTTGGGACTTGTGGTTTTGGAACTGTTAATTTTGGGATATTTTGACAGTCTCTGAACAGAACTGGAATTTTTTTTAATATACGCACACTGCACTTCTTCTGTCGATTAACTTATTCTAGCTATATTTTAAGGATTCATTTTGATACAAGGTGTGCAAGACTAAGCAAATGACTGGATCTTGTTCTCATTTGATCTTAGGTTTCTTCTTCAGGGCTGATTTCTTCTTTCTCACTTCAGTTTTTCATGAAAATCAAATTGTCTTGCTGTAGCATAGTTACTTGACTGAGTTTACAAATGTTGCAATTTATCATTGAACCCTTCTCCTAGTTGATCCTGTTTGACCCACTTCTGTTTGTCATTTGACACGTGCATTCTACAGTGTCTTAAAATTTCCACCTATCTTTTACACAACCTGTAGCACCTGCTTAATTCCATGTGTCAACTAGGGTGAATAAAACATGTAAATCTGAAGGTGAAAGATCAAGACTGATTCTTAATATAAATATAGTATTCATTCACAGTAATTATCTTTCTGTGGGAATTATTGTTAAATCTTCAGCTCAACTACTCAATTCCAACAAAGGCTACTGTGGCATAAGTTAATTCACTGAACCCAACAAAACCACTATTAGGCAAAACACGAGTTATATTTACATAACATACCTGATGTCCTCAGAAGTGCAAGTGTTTCATTATTAATGGATTTCCTATGAGATCGAGACACTGCTGCTTTTGAAACATAAGCCAAAAACAAATTGCAAGCAAAGTCCCATAAATACAGTGAAATTCATGATCACTGTTGACATGATGTGGAGGAGCTGGTGCTGGACTGAGGTGGACAAAGTTAAAAATCACATGACACCGAGTTATCATTCCAAATAAACCTACTGCTGTGCGATTTTTAACAATGTTTATATGGCATTGGTTGAGACCTGACAGCTGGCCAGGGCAATGCCATAGTACGTTCACACCAACCTCAACTGGGAAATGCCGCCTGTTTGTGTATCATGTGAAGTTGTGCTCCCTTGGTCCTGCCCTGAAGCCCTGGGGACACGGCCCCATCCATGCGCCTCAGAACCCCTAACCTTCTGTCTCAGAGATGCATTGACCCAGGTGCAAGTATAAGCAGAAATACCTTATGCACAAGTTGACCTTGAAATACATACTGACATGATGTACTCATTCGCCATTCAAAATTTTAAAAATCAGAAACATCGCACAGGTTAAGTACAAATATTAAATTTCTTATAGCCAGTTGAGGGAGGAGGAAACCAGAGGTCAAGCTTTACTTATTTTAGATTTATTTACAGCGAAGCATGATAAATATGCAACTCCTAGTTTTAGAACCCGTCAGTGATAATAAGTTTTTTTTTAAATATCAACGCCACTTGCATGTATTATGTCACAGACCTGTGACCATAGCATTCTGTGGTGAGACTTGAACGCTGGTCATCTGGCCCAGTAGTAACACCACTAACATGGCACCACTTGATTAACGAATAACATCAGCTTATTAATGCAAAGAGTTCTTCTCTTTGATTCAGTTCCTATTTTTGGACAAGCTGACACCCCCGCTATGTTACACCACATCCTGTGCAATCTTTATTGCCACAGAGGTGTACAGCTTCCAGTAGCTGAAGGAGTTTATTTCTTGTGCAATAAGCAAGGGAAAGGGTTCTCTATCCCAGTAGAAAAACGGCGAAGTTTCAAGCACAACCACTACAACAACTATGGGTTCCCTATAACAGCACCAGAGAGGAGTGTCATTCTTTTTTCATTAAAGCCAGAACTCCACCTTACAGAATTTCTGTCCATTTTTAACTTAAAAGAAATATCTACTTACATGGAAAGATCGCAGGTAGGAACATTATAATGTTTTAAAATATCCGATTCCTGCATTGGCATTCTCTCAACCATTCCCATTATGAATTCCAAAAGCACAAGATAATCCAGTCATTATAGAACTGCAATATCTGACCAGCGAGGACAAGTTGCAAGGCCATTTCATTGTGAAAATAAATTCAATAACCCCTGTAATTTCTGGGTTGCTACCAGTACATGGCCAAGATAGCTAAGGGAAACAGAACCAAATGCACTGCTGTACCTTCACAGTGCCTGTGGAAGTTGCCTTTAGAAATTTACAGAACAGTTTCCATTGTGAATATGGACATACAAGCTAGTGATGACAAAAATGTAAATACATGGATATGCCCTTCGATGAGGATCCAATTATGTCCCAACCTCACCCAACTGCTCATGATTACCAACCCCACTTGCCCGAAGACCCAATTCCTATGTACATCTCCATGGAGATTAATTAGCATTTAATTAACAAAAAAAATACACTGATTCAATGAACTATTGTCAATATCCGGTATCATTCTGAAATCTTAACTTTGTAACTTATAACATTTCAGCAACTCTATTGAGCAAATATTTGCAAAGGAAACAACATTAGCCAGCCCTCCTATTTCAAATTTGTAGTCATAGCAAATTTATGATTGGGCTGATGATACATGGCAGTAGAAATACTGAATTATTCAAGGTTTCATGACTTTTGCCAATCATAACAGAAAGCACAAAATGACATGCAATTACCTCGATTCTTTTTCCCTGAGCTGTCTTCAATCCATTGGACTTTGGGTAATCCCTTCAGCAGCCGCAGCAGATAGGGAACCACAGTTTCCTTGTGCTATGAGAAAATAAGAACAAATTGGTTACATCTGTCTTTACCATATCATCTCATGAGTTGATAATACCAAAGAAGATAACATTGCAACACCTAAAGGAAACAAAGAAAGCCATCAAGTGGGTCACCGAAACAAGGAAGCAATGCAATATGCACAGGGGTAAAAGGGAAATGCAGCTGTGCACCCAATGGAAATATATAGATAGATATCGGTGAACAGTGACATAAAAATTTAAACACATCATTGTTTCTACTGTAAATAAATAAAACTACTAAAAGCCAAGTACTTTGTGAAATTTTTAACATCCCATTATTGAAAAGGACATTTCAACCACAGAAAGGATTTAGCATCAATTAAATAGTAAGGATAATGACAGCAAAAAGACTTTCCTTTTTTCTTTTTTGAAATCGTTCCACTTTTTTTTCCATTCCTAAATTGCTGCATCAACCTTTCTCAATTAATTTCCTCTGCATCATTCAATTTTCCTATGTCTGCTGTTACAATGTAATTACAAGCCTCTCTGATTTTTGTCACTGTGTTGTATTTCAAGAACATGTTCTCGTTATCAAATGGTCACAAGAAGAATTGGTAGCGATCTGAAACAATTACATTTTATTTTGGAAAGCTTAGAAGGCGAAACCAGCATGTCCCTAAGATAATAGAGACACTTCTGTGGACCCGAGGATTAAAAGAATTTTCCAAAAGGATTTGTTGACAAATGCAAACAACAGTGTCATGGTGACAAGAATCGGATTTTAACAGAGGGGTTTTTAGGTTACATTAACAGAAAGATGAGAGGCATTCACAGCAGCACAGATTATAATAAAAAAGAAATTTGCATAGATGTGATTCACTTAATTTAAAATGCTTTAGTGGTCATTACTGAACACACCATCAGAAACCAAAACAAATCCCAAGAGATTCCAGTTGTATCAAGATACTTACAGCACAAATCTTTCTTACCTGAAGTTTTGACTCTGTCAGAAAAACTCCGAGAGCAATAACTGCATCTCTGCGGCGTTCATCCAACTGAAAAATGCCATGGAAATCCACAGGAGACATACAAAGTAACTTTTCTACCTGCAAGAAAAAATGTTTATCAGTCTCAAAGATAAAATTAGATAACAGGAATACTGAAAACTCTCAGGCACATGCTAGCTCTTCACTTTTCTTAAATCTGGAAGGTTTGGGAGATGTGGAGACTTTTCTTATGCAGGCTGTTCAGTAGATCTGGAATGCAATGTCAGGAAAGGTGGTGAAAACATACGCAAAAGCATTTTTTTTGGAGAAGGAAATTAGATAAATACATATAAAGTAACTTATTAAAGGATTAGGGAGATCAGATCAATTGGATAGGGCTTTCAAAGAGCCTCCTCTTGCACTGTATAATTTTATATGACAATGAGGCATAGGGAGACATGGTAAACTCAATGGACTTGCAATCTAGAGGACCAGTCTAATTCATTGAAGACATTAGTTGGAATCCAATCATGGCCAATAAATTTAGAATATAAAGCATGTGTCAATAATGGTTCCCAAGACAACCTGCAACTACAGCTGTGACCTACCTCTTACACAAACATCCTTCAGGAAATCTGCAATGCGGTAATGTTTTAACTACTATCTACAAGGGTCTCCATTCAAAGGCAAATAGGGATTTGTAACAAACATGGCCCTGCTAATGATGCCTTTTTATAAAAACCTTATTCTCTCATGGGACGTGGGCACCATTGGTTGCCCAGCATTTATTGCCCATCCCAAGATGCTCTTGAGAAGGGAAGTGAGCTGCCTCCTGGAACCAGTGCAGTCCACCTGCTGTGGGTTGACCAACAATGCCCTGAGGGAGGGAATTCCAGAGACAGTAATATATATCCAAGTTAGGATGGTGAGTGGCTTGGAGGGGAACGTGCAGGTGCTGGCTTTACCATATATCTGTTGTCTTTGTCGTTCTAGAATGAAAGTGGTCCATGAGTTTGGAATGTGCCAAGCAGCTTTGATAAACTCTGCAGGGCTTCTTGTAGATAATACATTGCTGTGGCTGACCATCAGTGATGGAGAGGGGGGATTTGGTGCCAATCAAGTGGACTATTTTGTCCTGAATGGTGTCCACTGTCTGGAGTGTTGTTGGAGCTGCACCCATCCAGGCAAGTGGGCAGTATTTCATCACACTGCTGACTTGTGCTTGTCGATGCTGGGCAGGCTTTGGGGAGTCAGGAAGTGAGTTACTCACCACAGTGCTCCTAGCTCTTGTCATCACTGTACTTATATGGCATGTCGAGTTGCGTTCCTGGTCAACGGCAACATCCAGGATGTTGATTATGGGAGATTCAGCGATGGTAACACCATTGAATGTCAAGAGGCAGAGATTAGATTCGCTCTGATTGGAGATGGTGATTGTCTGGCATTTGTGGGACACAAATGTTTCTTGACATACTTCAGCAGAAGCCTGGACACTGTCCAGAACTTGTTACATATGGACTGTTTCAGTATCTGATGAAGCATGAACGTTCAAAAATATGATATGAACATCCCTATTTCTGATCTTATCAAGGACTGAAGTACCTCTCTAGAGATGCCCTGGAGCTGAGATGTTTAACCTCCAAGAACCACAACCACCTTCCTACATCATAGAGTCATAGAAAAGTACAGCATGGAAACAGACATTTTGGTCAAACCCATCCATGCCAACCAGATAGCCAAATATAATCTCGACCCATTTGCCAACGTTTGGCCCACATCCCTCTAAACCCTTCCTATTCATATACCCATCCAGACGCCTTTCAAATGCTGCAATTGTACCAGCCTCCCCCACATCCTCTGACAGCTCGTTCCATACACGTACCACCGTCTGCATGAAAAAGTTGCCCCTTAGGTCCATTTTATATCTTTCCCCTCTCACCCTAAACCTTTGCCCTCTATTTCTGGACTGTCCCACCCCAGGGAAAAGACCTATTTATCCTATCCATGCCCCTCATGATTTTATAAACCTCTATAAAGTCACCTCTCAGCTACCGACGCTCCAGGGAAAACAGCCCCAGCCCATTCATCCTCTCCCTGTAGCTCAAATCCTTCAAACCTGGCAACATTCTTGTCAATCTTTTCTGAACCCTTTCATGTTTCACAACATCCTTCCAATAGGAAGGAGACCAGAACTGTACATAATTTTCCAAAAGTGGCCTAACCAATGTCCTGTCCAACTGCAACATGACCTCCCAACTCCTACACTCAATACCCTCACCAATAAAGGAAAACGTACCAAACGCCACCTTCATGATTCTATCTACCTTCTTTCTATCTATCTACCTACTTTCTAGATTCTATCTACCTACTTTCAAGGAGCTGTGAACCTGCACTCCAAGGTGTCTTTGTTCAGCAACACTCCCTAGGACCTTACCACTAAATGTAAGTCCTGCTATAATTTGCTTTTCCAAAATGCAGCACCTTGCACTTATCAAAATTGCACTCCATCTGCCACTCTTTAAGCCATAACTCTAACCAGTGGACAGTTCATCCTAATTCCCATTGATTTAGTTTTGCTTTGACTCCTTTGATGGAACCATCATTTGAAT
Source organism: Hemiscyllium ocellatum (assembly GCF_020745735.1). Classification (NCBI taxonomy): domain Eukaryota; kingdom Metazoa; phylum Chordata; class Chondrichthyes; order Orectolobiformes; family Hemiscylliidae; genus Hemiscyllium; species Hemiscyllium ocellatum. Next base: position 9,736,988 of record NC_083424.1, on the reverse strand, counting down.
GTGACTTTGATGGAACTCAGCTCTTTTGTCTCTGTTTGAACAGAATCTATCATAAGACCAGTGGGTTTGACAGAATGCAAACTGGTTACCCGTAAGCATGTTATTGATGAGCAGGTACAGTTTTATAGCACTGTCCTTGACATCTTCCATCACTTCACTGATAGTCTTGTGAGGTGGTAATTCACCAGGCGAGATTTGTCCTGCTTTCCGCACAAAGAATACACCTTGGCAATGTCAGGTTGCAGCTGTCCTGAAACAGTTTAGTTGACAAGCCAAGGCTGGAAGAACACAGCAAGCCAGGCAGCATCAGAAAGTAGGGAAGTCAACATTTAGGGTATAACCTTTCTTCAGGAAGGGTCCAGCAACTGCAGGCTTTTTTTTTCAGTACCAGAACAGCTTGGCTACTTTTGCACGCTGGGGGAGGAGAGGAAAGGGGAAACATGGGGGTGTGGGGGGGGGGGGGGGGGGGGGGAAGAGAGACATGTGGGGGGGGAAGGGGAGACATGGGGGGATAGGGGGGATCAGAGGATGTGGGGGAATGTGGGGGGATGGGGGACGTGGGGAGGGAGAGGGGGAAAGAGAGGGATGTGGGGGGAGGGGAAAGGGGGATGTGAGGGGGGAGAGAGTGGGATGTGAGGGGGGGGAAGAGGGATGTGAGGGGGGGGAAGAGGGATGTGGGGGGGAGGGGGATGTGGGGGATTTGGGTAAAGAAGTGGTTTGCGAGAACACTCTCTCATCCCTCCGGCTAAACGCGCTCAGATTCTCACCGGCGCAGCAGCTTCATCAGAAATAAAACAAAAATAACTCACTTTGTCGATGGAAGCGGGTTTCTGGGCGGCCAGGGAGCGGGCCAGGCTGAGCACCGTGTTAAAGTAGAAGCCACGGCCGGCTCCCCTCCCCAACAGGTCCGCCATGTTGTGTGGCGGCGGGCGGACGGCGAGCCGGAGAGTTCACATCGCACACCGCGCCAGGGTCAAAACCGTCAGCCTACAGGGAGGGGGAGGGGGAGGGGCTCAACACGGAGGGGGAGGGGTTAACAGGGAGGGGGAGGGGCTTAACAGGGAGGGGGAGGGGTTAACAGGGAGGGGGAGGGGCTTAACAGGGAGAGGGAGGAACTGAACAGGGAGGGGGAGGGGGTTAACAGGGGGGGGTTGACAGGGAAGGGGAGGAACTGAACAGGGAGGGGGTTAACAGGGAGGGGGAGGGGGTTAACAGGGAGGGGGAGGTGGTTAACAGGGAGTGGGGAGCTTAACAGAGGGGGAGGAGCTTAACGGGGGTTAACAAGGAGGGGAGGAGCTTAACAGGGAGTGGGAGGAGCTTAACAGAGAGGGGGTTAACAGGGAGGGGGAGGGGTTAACAGGGAGGGGAGGAGCTTAACAGGGAGTGGGGAGCTGAATAGGGAGGGGTGGGGCTTAACAGGGAGTGGGAGGAGCTTAACAGAGAGGGGGTTAACAAGAGGGGGAGGGGGTTAACAAGAGGGGGAGGAGCTTAACAGGGAGTGGGGAGCTGAATAGGGAGTGGTGGGGCTTAACAAGGAGGGGAGGAGCTTAACAGGGAGTGGGGAGCTTAACAGAGGGGAGGAGCTTAATGGGGGTTAACAAGGATGGGGAGGAGCTTATCAGGGAGTGGGAGGAGCTTAACAGAGATGGGGTTAACAGGGAGGGGGAGGGGGTTAACAGGGAGGGGGAGGGGGAGGGGGAGGGGGTTAACAGGGAGGGGGAGGGGGAGGGGGTTAACAGGGAGAGGGAGAGGGAGAGGGTTAACGGAGGGGGAGGGGGTTAACAGGGAGGGGGTTAACAGGGAGTGGGGAGCTGAACAGGGAGGGGGAGGAGGTTAACAGGCAGTGGGGAAGTTAACAAGGAGTGAGGAGGCGGTTCACATGGAGTAAGGAGGTTAACAGGGTAGGGGAGGGAGCAAACATCCACATTGAAACATTTACCTTTGTGAGTCATTGTTCCTTTTGTTAGATATTTGTTTATGAGCTGACATATTTTAAACATAGATCACATATGCTGCATGTTAACTTTGATCAAACCAAGAACTCTGGATGCTGGAGATCTGAAACAAAACTGCCAGAAAAAAAAACTCAACGGGTCTGGCCGCACCTGTGCAGGGTAAAACAGCAATAACATTTTCAATCCAATGAGTGTTCTTTTCTGAAAAGGTGATGGATGTTGCCAGGGTTTGAGACAAAGGGAGGGGCTGAATAGGCTGGGGCTGTTTTCCCTAGAATGTCGGAGGCTGAGTGGTGACCTTATAGAGGTTTATAAAATCATGACAGGCATGGATCGGGTAAAAAGGCAAAATCTTTTCCCTGGAGTGGAGGAATCCAAAACTAGAGGGTATAGGTTTAAGGTAAGAGGAGAAGTATTTGAAAGAGATCTTGGGAGCAACATTTTCACGCAAAGGGCAGTGTCTAAATGGAATGAGCTGCCAGAGGAAGTGGTGGAGACTGGTACAATTACAACATTTAAAAGTCACGTGAATGGGTACATGAAGAGGAAGGGTAGAGAGGGATATGGTCAAGGGCTGGCAAATGGGACTAGATTAATTTAAGATATCTGGTCAACACGGATGAGTTGATAAACAAAGGGTCTGTTTCCATGCTGTACATCTCTGTGACTCCATAATTATCCAATTCCATTTAAAACAAAAGATACATATGAGTCTGTTTCCATCACAGACTCAAGCAGAACAATTGAGGGAAAGTCACTGGACTCAAAACATTCCAGCAATTTTGTTTCATGTTAATTTTCAGCTTTGAGTCCCACTTTGGAAGTTTATGCTTGGAATCAATGTTGTTGTCTCAGTGCAGTTTTGAGACAAGCTATACCATGAAAGGAGCCCAGAGCAGATCAAGATAATTAAACTTCACTGCCCTCTCAGATTAACCACCCCTGACACTATTTCAAAGAAGAGTAGGGGAAGCCACTGCAGTGTTCTGGATTGATACTAATCCCTCAAGAAAGATCAGTGCTTGCTAAAACAAGCAATACATTCAATGAATTATAAGCAGGCCATTCAGCTCTTCAAACCTGCTCAACTCTTCATTGTTAACCTGATTGTTCCACGTTCCCATCCAACCCCAATAACCTTTTGCTTTCTTGCTTATCAAGAATTCATCTATGCCTGCTTTAAAAACATTCAGGACTCTGCTTCCACCTCCTTTTCAGGAAGGGAATTCCAATGACTCAGAACCTTCTGTGAGAAAAATATTCTCCCTATCTCTGTCTTAAATCATAGTTAAGGTTGGATTCTATTTCAGGTACCATAAGTGGAGAGGTTGGGATGTCGTTCTATTCTTCATTGTGTCAACTGTGGTTTATTTGCGAGCATGCTTACCCAAGTCAGAAGGTTGTGAGTTCAAAACACACAGAGTGCAAAAACCTGGCAAACACTCCAGGAGAGTTAAAGGAGAGCTGCACTGTTTGAAATACAGTCTTTTTGATGAGATTTGAAGATGCCACCTGCCATAAGGTAGACTTAATTACCCCATAACACTATAGTGCTCCCTAATGCCCTGCCCTTATCCTTCAGTTCACATCATAATGGGCAAAAAGAGCAGGCATTGACAACAATGTCCATATAGGGCAATTGAGAAAAAAAATTAATAATCATATCTCATAGAATCTTAAACATATATAAAAGGTGGCCATTCAGCCTCTCACATTAGTCTGAGCTCTATGCAAGACTAATTCAGCTAGCTCCAGTCCTCTGCACGTTCTCTGTCACCCAACAATTTCTTTTCTCAAAAGGTAATTATCCAGTTCCATTTAAAAAGCACAATTGAGTCTGTAACCATCAAGTGAATGATGGCTTACATGTGTTCCTACATTCCATTCCATGGTGGCTTTCACAATCATGAGTGGAGGATTGTCCAAAGTGTTTTATAGCTATTTAAATACTTTTGGAGCATAGTCATTGTTGTAGTGTAGGTTCAGCCTCAAATGGAGTTTTGTGTCCAGTTAAATGCACCGCTGGTTTAGGAAGGATATGAAAACTGTTGAAAGGGAGCAGAAAGGATTTACAAGAATTGTTCCGGGATGAGAGAACTCAATTGCATGGTTAGATTGGAGAAGTTGGTACTGTTCTTGACCAGAAGATTGAGGAGATTAGATCAAGGTGTTCCAGATAATCTGGACACAATGGAAAGAGAGAAACTGACTTCTTGGTGAGAGTCCTCAGGAGACATCCATTTATTGTGAATGACAGAATAATATCAAGTGGATGTTTCCTAAGGACTCTTTCACCAAGAAGTTAGTTTCTCACTATCAATTGTGTCCAGACCCCTCATTATCTTGAACACCTTGATCTAATCTCCTCAATCTTCTGTTCAAGAACAGTGCCAACTTCTCCAATTTAAACATGCAAGTGAGTTCTCTCATCCTGGAACAATTCTTGTAAATCCTTTCTGTCTCCTTTCAACAGTTTTCATATCCTTCCTAAACCAGTGGTGCGTTTAATTGGACACAAACTCAAGTTGAGGATGAACCTACACTACAACAATGACTATGCTACAGAAGTATTTAAATAGCTATGAAGCACTTTGGACAATCCTCCACTCATGATTGTGAAAGCCACCATGGAATGGAATGTAAGAAAACAAGCAGGCCATTCAATCTGTCACGTCTGCTCCACCATTCAATTAGATCATGGCTGATCATTGGGTGGCACAGTGGTTAGCACTGCTGCCTCACAGCGCCAGAGACCTGGGTTCAATTCCCGACTCAGGCGACTGACTGTGTGGAGTTTGTACATTCTCCCCGTGTCTGCGTGGATTTCCTCCGGATGCTCCGGTTTCCTCCCACTGTCCAAAAATGTGCAGGTTAGGTGAATTGGCCATGCTAAATTGCCCATAGTGTTAGGTGAAGGGGTATGGGTGGGTTGCACTTCGGCGGGTCAGCGTGGTCTTGTTGGGCCGCAGGGCCTGTTTCCACACTGTAAGTAATCTAATCAAATCTAATCTATCAATGGCACTTTCCTACACTCTCTCCATCCCCTTCAATGTCATGAATCTCCAGAAATCAATTCACTATTGTTGTGGACTAGGCCAGACCCTCTCAAAACATTTAAAGAAAGTAGCCCACTCCCTAACTTTGCTAATTGTTTTAAGAAGGTGTAAAGTGGGTATTCCAGGAGTGATGCAGCTAGCCCAATAACTAAACAGAACTTATTTGCAAGATTACTGAATGAAACACAAACAAAAGAGAACACAATATAGAATAACAATCTATCAAAAAACTGAACAGACTACCCAAACTTGATAATGCTGTTCCAAATTCCTGCAACAATCCCCATAAACATCCCTTGGCAGAAAAGGTAAAATCAAACACAGGATCTTATAGGAGAGATATTAGGGAATGAGAGAGAGAGATGGCTGAGAGATTCAGCATGGAACAACTTCTTCCATGTATCTGTTTCTTTGACCAGCAGCCTCAAAACTGACTGACTGCCTGCTCTGGCCAGCCAGAATGCCAAAACCCCAAATCAATTTAAACCAAAGAAAAGCTGATCTGGGAGAACTGGCCACTCCCCTTTCATTGTACAAGTGATTTTTTTAAACTTAAAAGCTTCTTCAAGTAGATCAAGACAGACATTTTGGAACCCGTGTAGAAAAACACTTCTGAAAAAAAAAACCAAGGACACCATAACCTTGCTAAAGGAGCTCTGTCATTACACTATTGCCTTCAAAATGGTCACTGATTGAGCTTCCACTGCACTCTCGGGTAGCAAAGTCCAAAGATTCACCACCCTCAAAGTGAAGAAATTTCTCCTCAATTCAGTCTTAAATAGTATATCCCTTGTTCTGACTCAAGGTTGGCATACAGACAGTCTCTAATCTGAGACTGCATTATCTGAGCTGTCACCTTTTTTTATGAAACCTTAATTTATCTCAGGAATGTGACTTAAAAGAAGTTCTGGGATTTATATATTAATGAATTGAAACCTGCATCCCCATTCTCAATGATTAAAGACTTAACAGTAATCTAGGAGAAAGCGAGGACTTCAGATACTGGAGTTCAGAGTTGAAAAGTGTGGTGCTGGAAAACCACAGCAGGTCAGTCAGCATCCGGCGATCTGGAGAATCAAAGTTTCAGGAATAAGCCCTTCAACAGGAATGTGATCCCATTGCTCTATATACCACATGACGAAGCTGCTTCCAATTAAACCTGTTGGATTATAACCTGGTGTTGTGTGATTTTTAACTTTGTATTTCCTGATGAAGGGCTTATACCTGAAACATCAATTCTCCTGCTCCTCAGATGCTGCCTGAGCTGCTGTGCTTTTCCAGCGCAATCAACAGCAATCCAGGTTTGTTCAATACATCAGTTAGCTGTAGAGTCATAGAGATCTACAGCACAGAAACACACTCTTCGGTCCAACTCGTCCACGTTGACCTGACATCCTGACCTAATCCAGTCCCATTTGCCTGCACTTGCCCCATATCCCTCAAAACCCTTCCTATTCCTTTACCCTTCCTGCTCTTGGTTAACTGTCTTATTTGAGTGATCAGCAAGTATAAGTGTATGACACCTTGATCTTTTACTATAAGTGGTGTCCTGTGATCCTGCCCCTGATGAAGGAGCAATGCTCCGAAAGCTTGTACTTCCAAATAAACCTGTTGGACTATAATCTGGTGTTTAGATTAGAGTGGTGCTGGAAAAGCACAGCAATTCAGGCGGCATCCAAGGAGCAGTAAAATCAGGAATATAATCTGGTGTTGTGTGATTTATTTTTAATTTTCAGAAAAGTTAGCCTGGACTCTTTTGGGTGGAGAAGTGGGGCTGAAATCACATGATGGTGCTGGCAGCCAGTCTGAAAGATGGCCGCGCCCTCGACGCGTAGCACCCGGGTGGGTCACGTGGTGATGACGCGCAGGGGTCAAAGGGGGTGTCAGGTGATTTGAAGTTGTCCGGTGAAGGAGGCGATCCTGAGTCCGGCGGCGGCACCGAGAGGGAGGAGGGGGATGTCGGCCTACCCCAACCGCCACAACCCGTTCGCTGAGGACGATGACGACGAGCCGGAGGTGCCTGGCGGCCGGAGGAGCCAGCCGGGGGCCTGGGAGGACGGGCCTGGCAGCAGCGCCGAGGACAGGCAGTGGTCCCTGAGGCAGCAGGCCCTGCGCAGCGCCGAGAGGGCCGTGCAGAGCAGCGGCCGCAGCGTCGCCCTCGTGTACGAGTCCGAGCAAGTGGGCACCGAGGCGGCCAAGGTGAGAGTGAGAGGCAGGGCCCGAGGAGGAGGAGGGGGGGCAACAGCACAGCAAAGAGGCTGTTCGGCCCGTCGTGTTTGTGCTGCTCACAGAGGTGTACAGCACGGAATAAGGCCCTTCGGTCCACGCCGACCGGATATCCCAACCTAATCCAGTCCCCCCCTTGCTAGTATTCTTCCCATATCCCTCCAAACCCTTCCTATTCATGTACCTGTCCAGATGCCTTTTAAATGGTTGTACTAACCCCCAGCACTACCTCTGTAGACAAGACCACAGCAAACCCAGCACCGTCAGGAGGTAGAGAAGTCTAAAAGTGTGGGCTGGAACGGCACAGCTGGCCAGAGAGTCAATGTTTAGGGCATAAAGTCTTCAGGAATGTGGGTGGGTATCTAGTTGGAATGGGAATGCTGACTTTCCTGCCCCAGCTGTGTATTTCCAATGCCACACTTTGACTGATCTGCAATCCTCACTTTCTCTTTTTCTCAGAAGGTGGACAAGTCAGCATTTCAGGTCTAACCCTCCCTCCTTCAGGGCTAGCTAAGGGTTATACCTGAAGTGTTGACTTCTCCACCTGCCTAACCTGTTGTGTTCTTCCAGCCTCCTGTTTGGATTCCAGTATCCACAGTCCCTTTTGTCTGTCTCTGCCACTGCCTCTGGCAGCTCAGTCTGTACACTGACAACCCTGTATGTGAAAAAGTTGCCCTTTAGGTATCTTTTAAATCTTTTCTCTCCCCTTAAGCCTATGTTCTCTACTTTTGGGCTCCCCTACCCAACGAAAAAGGCCTTGTCTTTTCACCCTTTCTGTGCCTTTCATGATTTTGAAGACCCCTAAAAGGTCACCACTCAGCCTCTGATGTTCCAGAGAAAACAGCCGCAGCCTATCCAGCTTCACCCTACAGTTCAAGCTCTCCAACCCTGGCAACAACCTTGTAAGTCTTTTCTGATCTCTTTCAAGTTTCACAACATCCTCTCTATAGGAAGGGAAACCAGAATTCATAGAGATGTACAACATGGAAACAGACTCTTTGGTCCAACTCAACCATGCTGACCAGATATCTTAAACTAATCTAGTCCCGTTTGCCAGCATTCTATGCATATTCTTCTAGGCCCTTCCTATTCATGTGTGCATCTTGATGCCTTTTAAATGTTGTAATTGTACCAGCCTCCTCCACTTCCTTTGTTGACAAACAGGAAGTACGCGGCAAATAGGTAGCATCAGGAGCTGGGGAAGTCATGATTTCGGGTATAATCCTTAGCCATCCCTGAAGAAGGGTTATACCTAAAACGCTGACTTTTCCGCTGCCTTGTTTGCTGTCTACTTTGGATTCCAGTGTCTGCAGTTTTTTTCCTCTCTCCACCACTTCGTCTGGCAGCTCATTCCACACGTGCACAACCCTCTGTAGGAAAACTTTGCCCTTTAGGTCTCTTTTACATCTTTACCTCCACTTAACAGTGGCTCAGTGGTGAGCACTGCAGCCTCACAGCGCCAGGGACCTGCATTCAATTCCAGCCTCTGGCAACTGTCTGTGCGGAGTTTGCACGTTCTTCCTGTGTCAGCGAGGATTTCCTCCGGGTGCTGTGGTTTCCTCCCACAGTTCAATAATGTGCAGGTTAGGTGAATTGGCCATGCTCAATTGCCCATAGTGTTAGGTGCATTAGTCAGAGGGAAATGGATTTGGGTGGGTTACTCTTCAGAGGGTCGAAGGGCCTGTTTCCACACTGTAGGGAATCCAATCCAATCTAATCTTAAGCCTACGCCGTGGTATTGAACACTTTCACACCTGTGAAAAGACCTTGTCAATTTACCCTCTCCTTGCCCCTCATGATTTAATAAATCTCTATAACCTTTGACACTCCAGGGTATATCATGCCAGCTTATTCAGCCCCTCTCTAAAACTCATCCTTTGACCGTGGCAGCAACCTTAATCTTTTCAACACCTTTTCAAGTTTCATAACTTCATTAAGTATACATCTGTTTCTAAGAATAAACAAAAACAAAGTTCTGGTGAAACTCATTAGGTCTTCCAGCATCTGTGGAGAGACAAAAGTGTTAATGTTTTGAGTCTAATCTTCAGAACACGATCCATCTATTTTAGTACTATTTTCCAGCCCTGGAATTTGTATAATGTGATGCTTCAAGTGCTTATTTAAACACTACTCCAGGGTTCCTGCCTCTACCTCCCCCACTTCCCCAGCCTTTTCCTCTTTCAAGAGCCTCAGCGTATCTTATCTCTCCACAGTTGAATTGTTCCAGCACAGGTGCCACATTTAACAACATTCCTGAAAGTTGTACATTTCATTTAAAAAGGATACTTTTTTTTTTGCCAGTTCCTGAAGGTGGGAGGACATGCCCATAGATGTATTACTGAATGATGGATGTTTGTTCCTTTGGGAACACAGCTCTAGCAGGAGCAAGAGACATGGCAAAGGGGTCAACTGAGTAAAACATGAGTGGAAGTTAGGTTTTGGATTTTGCTCAAGTTAATTAAGCATCTCGATCTCTGCACTTGAGAAATAGAGGCAAATGCTATAACATTTTGCTAAAATGTTGCTAGACCCATTAGTTTGGTTCCTTTCCTAGTACAGGAGAGGGCACTTCACATTATGCATGATAGGATCCTGTCAGTTCTATTCTCCCTTTAGCTCAGTTTTTCTTTCAGTTCCATTCACTTTCATATAAGTTGTTAATGTCTTTGCTTCTGTTGGGTACAAGAAGTTCTTGCTCGTTCTTTGCTGGAGGAGTATGTTTCATTTTGTGCCCTACATTTTAGGAAGGGCAGTCAAGGACTTTGGAGAGGGTGCAGATAAGATTTCACAAGAGTACACCGTATCATTCACCTCTTATCCCTGGAAAAGAAGGGAAGGCTAATAGGAGATTTGCCAGAGGTGTTTAAGATCAAGAAAGAGTCAGAAAAGCAAAGAGAAATAAACTATTTCCAATGAGCAATCACCTGAGGAGCTAATTGATGACTGAAAATTCCTACCCCATTAATTTGTCTGAGTGATGAGGATTCCAAACACACTTCCTGTTAAGGTGGTGAATGGGTTCAAAAGACATTCGGAAAAATATGAGCAAGGGGAAAAAAACTTCAGGAACATACTCCAAAAGTAAGGAATGGGAGGAACTGGATTGAACCATCTTCTTGCAAAACAATCTATAGTATTTGGCGGTTGCATATTGATAATGTGAGTCTTGTTCCCACATGGTGAAGGTGAATAACAATGAGAATTCTCTCTGTCCCCTGCCACCACCCCCACTCTTTTCCCCCCCCCCCCCCTTTCCCCATCTGTTTGCTTCTATTCCCAACCTTTTCCCAGCTAGTCAGTTCTGAAGCAGTCACTGGGCCCAAAATGGTAATTCTGCTTTGTCTCCACAGATGCTATCAGATCATTTGAGTTTTTGGAGACGTTTGTTTCTGATTTCCAGCACCTTCAGTTCTTTAATTTATTTTGTTTAAGGAATGTAAAGTAATAGGATGAGAAGAGTAGCATAGACCATGAACCCACAAACATGTAAATCAACTATCGAAGACTTAGTTGTTTTGTACGCTCTATGTAATACTGTGCATGGTCCTGGTTTCCATAATTGAAAGACTAACTGAAGAAAGTACAACCAAGAACTAAAAAGCTAATCACCGTTGAGAGTCTGAACAGCTAGGGTGTCTTTTGAAAAAGATAAGACCATGTAGTGACCTGATAGAGATACTCCAATACATAAAATAATTGTGAGGAAGATGTTTCCATTGCAAAACTAGGCCATAAATGTGAGAAATCAAATATGTAAGAAACACTGAAGGAGTGGTGCACTCAGTTGAAGTCTACCAGCTAAATTGTTATATCTGGAACCCATTGACCCCCTCAGAAGGACATTGAAGATCTACTATCCTATTTCTTAAAAGAGCAAGAGTTGTTCTACAGCATCCTGGCCCACTTATCCATTTTGAGATTGTGAAAGGTCTTTCTATGTGAGAATTATCTGTTCGAAATCAAAAGCACTTTCATCCGTTCTATTTGAAGGCTGCAATAAAGGAAGGGCTTAGGGGAGAAAAGTAGGAAATAATGGGAGAATTCTTTTAGTGTTGATCTGGGTACAGTTGACCAAATGGTTGCCTTCTGTGCTTGGTGATTGTATTCCTTGCAAGCTTGTAGAATTGTCACAAACATTTCAAGGCTGCTTTCCATTTTATCATATTTCAGTGACCTACAATGTGGGTCAGGAAAACTGTGGAAACCTCACTTTTATTCTAATTTACTGAGTGCTCTGTTTCTAAGTAAGGATGTTATAAACTAGTGTTCCTGTTAATATTTGTGAAGCAAGGTAAAATAGGTTTAGACATGAATAAAGATGCCTAGACCACAATATTTGCAATGTGCTGACGAAATCTGGATGTGACGCAAGTATTTAAACAATGGAACTAAAATGTAATATCTACAAATTTGTGGATGACACAACGTTGGGTAGCAGAGCAAACTGAGGGGAGGATGAATGGATGTTAGTATGGTGTGGGGAAAAATAGACTGGGAGAATACACATCATTGCTATGCAATGTGGATAAATGTTTTCCACTCTGGTTGCGAAAACATGAAGGCAGATTATGATCTGAATGCACCCTCCCTTTCCTAATCTATTGCCAATGAGATCTGGATGTCCTTGAACACCAGTCACTGAAAGTAGCCTTGCAGGTGCAGTAGGTGGTGAAAAATTCAGATGTATGTTGACCTTCATGGCATGAGCATTCTAGTACAGGATCAGGGTCTTGGTGAGACCACCCTGGAGCTTTGTACAGTTAGCTCAGGAAGGCTGATGGTACTACAGAGGGAGTACAACAAAGTTTTACCAAACTGATTCTTGAGGTAGTAGGACTGATATGAACAGACAGTGAATTGGTTAGTGCTATGTTCACTGGAGTTAATGAGGTGGATGCTTCTGGTGACTGAGGAGTTAAGAACCAGGGGTCAAATCTAATGATACAGGGTAGGCCATTTAGGACTGATATTACCATAAATGAGTAAGGACTGCAGATGCTGAAGATTAGACTAGTGTTGCGCTGGAAAAGCACAGCAGGTCAGGCAGTGTCTGAGGAACAGGAAAATCGACATTTTGAGCAAAACGCCTTCGTCAGGAAGACCATGAGACCATAAGTGAAGTGTGGAATTAAGTCCATTCAGCCCATCAAATCTTCTGTGCTGTTCAGTCATGGCTGATGTTTCTCAGCCCAATTGTCCTGCCTTTTCTCCATAACCCTTGATCCCCTTATCAATCAAGAATGTATCTATCTTAAATATACTCAACGATGTGGCCTCCACAGCCCTCTGTGACAGAGTTCCGCAGATTTTCTACTTCTGGCCAAAGAAATTCCAATCCCATCTCTGTTCTAAAGGGTCATCCCTAACACTGAGACTGTGTCCTTGGGTCAGAGTTTTCCTATTCGTTGAAACATCATTCTCACACCCACACTATATAATCCAGGCATCTCAGAACTGTATTGTACCCTTTCCAGTTTAGTAACATCCTTCCTATACCAAGGCAAACCAAATTGTGTGCAGTATTCAAAATATGGCCTTAACAACGTCTTGTACAGCAGTAATATGATATACCTATTCCTGTACTCTGCTCTGACCAATAAAGTATACCAAATGTTGCCTTCACCATGCTGTCTACCTGTGATGCCACTTTCGAGGAACTATGTACATGCAGCCTGAAGTCTATCTGTATGGCAACACTCCCCAGGCCCTACCATTAGCTGTGTAGGTCTAGCCCTGGTTTGTTTTAGCAAAATGCAACACCTTACATTGTATCTGAATTAAATTCCTGCCCCAGGCCCAGTTGATCAAGTTGCTGTTGTAATCTTAGAAAACCGTTCACTATCCACTGCACTGCCAATTTTGGTGCCATCTGCAAACTTACTGTGCCTCGTGTTCTCATCCCAAACATTTATATAAATGACGAACAGCACAAATCCTTGCGGCACACCACTGGTCACAGGCCTCCAGTCTGAACAGCAAGCTTCTCCCAGCACCCACTGTCTCTTACTGTCAGCCAACTGGATTCAAAATTGGCTTATCTCCCTGGATCCCATGTGATTTGACCTTAGCAATCATGCCGATTCTTGTTAAAGTCCATGTAGTAACATCTCTTCTGTCATCATCTAACATCTTGGTTATCTCCCAAAAAAAACCTTAATCAAGTTTGTGAGACATGATTTTCCATGCATAAAGCCATGCTGATTATCCCTAATTCCAAATGCACATAAATCCTGTCTCAGAATCCGCTCCAACAACATACCTACCATTGATGCTAAGCTTGCTGGTCTGTAGTATCTTCGCTTTTCCTTGCAGCCTTTCTTAAATAATGGCATAACTTTAGTCACCCTACAGTCTTCTGGCACCTCACCCATGGCTGTCTATGATACAAGTATCTCTGCTAGGGACCCCACAATTTCTTCTGAGCTTCCCACAATCTTTTGGGATACATTTGATCAAGTCTTGGGGATTTAGCTACCTTTTATGCATCTTAATACCTCCAACAACACCCCTTGTAATATGGACTCTTTTCAAGACATCGCTGTTTATTTCCCCAACTTCCCTCACTTCCATAATCTCCATGGTAAATGCTGACGAGAAATATTTGTTTAGGATCTCATTCATCTCCTGTACTTCCACACACAATGGCCTTAATCCTTAAGGGGCCCTATTCTCTCCATAGTTACTATTTTGTCCTTAATATACAATAGTTGCAGAATCTCTTTGGATTATCCTTTACCCTATCTGCCAAAGCTATCACATGGCCCTTCTTTGCCACCTCAGGATTTCCCTCTTAGTCATAAATCTCCAATATTCAAGGGATTCACTTGATCCCAGCTGAATCTACCTAATGTCACCTCTTTTGATCAGAGCCTCAATACTTCTACTCATTGTGTTCCCTACTCTGCCAACCTTCCCCTTCGCACCAACAGCTGGTCCTCACCTTTTGTTATCTCATTTCAGAAAGCCACCTCCTTGCCAGCCTCCCCAATCAACTTTTTGAAAGTTCCTGTCTAATATCATTAAAATTGGCTTTGCCCCAATTTAGAACTTTAACAATGATCCAACAATCTGAATCCCTGCCCCAGCTCCTCAGCCATGCATTCATCTGGCTTATCCTGTTGTCCCTACTCTCTCTCTAGCACATGGCTAATCCAGTGATTATTACTTTTTGAGGTCGCAGTATGAAAAGTAGAGGGAAGAGAAGTGGAATTCAGTGCCATAGAAGGGTGTGAAGGCCAGGTCATTGAATATATTCAAGACTGAGGTAGATAGGTTCTTGAGAATCAAGGGTTATGGGGAGAATGAGGTTGAGAAACTTATCAACCGTGATTGGCAATTAGATCAAATAGCCTAACTTCTGCTTCTATGTCTTTTGGTCTTGTGCTTTTTGACTTCCTGCCAAACTCCCTATATTCACAGTGCAGGACCTCCTGTCTTGATGGTTATTATAGATGTGGTTTATATGCTCCACAGGAACTACTGCGACAAGGTGAATCTCTTAAGCGATCTGAGAACATGGTGGATAAGATGGACCAGGATTTAAAAGTTAGCCAGAGACACATCAACAGCATTAAGAGTATCTTTGGTGGCATTACAAACTACTTCAAATCTAAGAACCCAGAACCACAAGCCCCTCCAATGCCTGAAACACAAACGTGCAGCAAGTAAGTATCCTCTTCCTCCTTTCGCAGTCCATCCTTTCTCATTCTCCTTGTCCATCTCCATTTCTCTCTGCTACTTCTCACAGTGACCTCCCAGATTCTATCCTGCAGTCCTACTTTTCCTCTTTCTCAGTGGCATCCTCTGAAGGCAGATGCTTTTTCACCCTCAGTCAATAATGTTGACCTCTCTCTCCTCAACTCTTCTACGCTTGGTGTGCTCTGAACTCTGACAAGTTTATTTTTAAGTGCCACAGGACTGGTTTCTAATTAAAACATTTTTCTTACATTGAATGATTTGGCAATGATTAAGCTGTTACGCTTTTGTGTATCTAACGTGTAATTTGGATGTTACTGTGGTCCCAGCTAATGTTACTGGACAAGTCAGATCCCGGACTGAAATATGGCTTGGGAGGCTTTTTTGTTACTTAACAAGGTCACCTTTCACTGAAACACAAGTATGCAACGCTGCAGATTTGCTTTTGACAATAAAACACAAATTTACTATCTTCCATAAGAGAAAATACAGTCAACCA
Organism: Hemiscyllium ocellatum; assembly: GCF_020745735.1. Taxonomy (NCBI): domain Eukaryota; kingdom Metazoa; phylum Chordata; class Chondrichthyes; order Orectolobiformes; family Hemiscylliidae; genus Hemiscyllium; species Hemiscyllium ocellatum. Next base: position 9,721,557 of record NC_083424.1, on the reverse strand, counting down.
AGCTATTCACAATAGACCATTTTCAAGATTTTGAAACACAGCGCAATCCCATTTATTTCAACACTTGAGTTAACAGAATTTTCTTCTGTATCATAGTTACAGGTTTAACTTGACAATTTTTTTCAGTTTCCAGTCATAGAATTTGACTTTTTTTTTCCCCTGATGGTGAAAAAACTGAGCTTAAACTTTTCTTCAAATTAACTGTGTTCTAATCAGACACTCTTGAATGTAACTTTTAAAACTAAAATCCTTACCTTGGAAATATGATTCTAATTCTTTTCTCGAAGCGAATCTGTTTCATACCTTTTATCTTCAACCAGGATCTCTCTGGACAGCAAAACAAAAGTTTTTCAAGCTAAGTTTTTTTTTCCCCTGAAGTGAAAGAAAAATCCTGATCCTTCTAAATAGAAAGCTAATGCTTCTCCATGTATACTCTGTCCATTCATAAAATTCTCCCAATGCAAAGGAATCCCATTTTCTCATCAAGAATGCATTTTGCGCTGGTTTAAATAAACCATGGCCCCTGCAAAGCTGTCAAGTTAATGATTAAATCCCTTCATTCATACAAGTGAAAACCCATATGCCACTAGTTCAAAATCGAAGCTCTGTTTAGTTTTGCAATAGTACTCCAATTTATTTTTTCAGCATGCACATCACAATTAAAGTAGCTTTTGAGTTGGTTTCCTTCCACACAAACTTAAATGAATGATCATAAGATTGCATAGCAATATTATATAAGATCCAATCAACCCTTACTTTTTAACTGACTGCAATTATTACACCTCAGTATTCTGACTTAGTATGCCTTTTGAAGGCTGCTGTAATTAGGTTTTTGACATGTGCAATTTCCCAGTAATCTGAAATGGAATTGAAAATGCTTTCCATTTGAATTAAGTAAAATGTCTTCAGTCAGATGTGACATCTGGTTTTGGCATCCAGAAAAACAAGCACTGATTAAAAATGTACCACTGCAACTCTATGCTTCTTTATCTGACCACTGGTTATTGACAGAGTACTTTTGTAACATAGTTTAACTCCAGCTTCCTAACCTCTGGCTCTTGAAAATCGTTTTAATCAACTATTTCAGACATGTGATGTCTCTGGAGTAAGTGGGCCTTGAACCCAGGCCTTCTGGCTCAGTGGTAGGAACATTCATTGCTCTGCAAGAGCCTTGCCACAGTACCCGTGATTAATTCAGTTCAGTTTTTGGTCAGTGATTCAACAATGGGAATGCTATTGAATGTTCAGATATGATGGTGGTTTCTCTATTGTTGAAAGTGGTTATTGCTTCGCATTTATTACTTAGCACTTGACAGTCAAACCTAATCTTGCTGCATTTGGCATAGATTGCTTCTATATTTGTGGAGTCATAAATGCTCCTCAATGTTTACTGTCGCTTGTATCCTTGGAAAGATTCTGCCACATTAGACAGCTCCAGGTTGGGAAAGCAACTTGGCTTTGGAGAAAAGGTTAATCAAGGGAGCTTTACAATGACGCATAGATACTGCTAGGATTTGAACCCAGGATCGCCGACTAACTTGATAAATGCTTTAACCAACAATGCTGCCTGCTGGTCCAACAGAACATTGATCAGATTGACTGACTAACGGGCTGAGGAATCAAAAACTCTCCCAATCCAAAGAAGCCCTCACCTTAGCCCAAGGATGCCTTCTCTCATACTGATTTAAATAAAATCATGGTTCAAGAAATAGTGACAAGACCCCTTCATTTACAGTCAACCCATTTGCCATTAGTTAAGATTTACAAGCTCAAAAGCTGGACACTGGGCAGTTATCAGCAAGCACCCCCATTCTGACCTTCTGGTGGAGGGAATGTAATTGATCAAACAGTTCAAGGTGGTTGGGCTAAGGACACTACCCTGAGGAGCTCCTGTAGAGATGAAGCTGAGAAGACTGACTTCCAACAACCAAAGCCATTTTTGTTTTGTGCCATGTATGACTTCAACCAGCAGAATGTTTATCCCCTGATTCCTAATGGCTGCAGTTTTACCAAAGCTTAATAATGACATATTTGATCGATTAAAAGCCTTGGTTTTGAGGTCCGTCATTCTCACCACTTCACCAACTCTGCTCTTTTGACCATGTTTGAACTGACCGTGTAATAAGGTCAGGATCTGTGTGGACTTGTTTCGCAGTAACCTGCTTGGGTTTGGTTTCAAGTGATGTTTGTCCGTGATGAATTTTGACAGGACTGTAGAGCTTGGATCTGATTAAGTCACTTAGCTCTGCCTGTCATTTGTTTGTGGTTTGGCACACAAGTAATCCTGTTTGGTAGCTTCACCAGGTTGATGTGGCATTTTTTAGGAATGTCTGGTGCTGCTCCTGGCATGCCCTCCTGCACTCTACATTGCACCTGGTTTGATGGTTACAATAGAGTGGGGCAATGACATAGCTGTCGGTAAGGCCACTGTTAATTTATGACTTTATGCTTTGTATGCATGAGGAAGTTGTGTAGTTCTTTTTTGTGCCAGAATAAAGCAACTTCCTTCCCTAGTCTAGAAACCTTTTTTCCTCTTTTAGTTAGTAAAGGAAAATTTAAGCTATTGTTTGAAACATTGATTTTTGCTTACTCTAAATTAAACAGTCAGGGGAACTTTGTTCAACAATTATAAGTTAGCATTTGTGACAACAACCAGCCCCACTGGGGAGGCAGGGGCCTGGTGGTATTATTTGTTAGATTATCAATCTAGTCCATGGTTCCAATCCACCATGGAAGATGGTGGAATTTGAATTCAATAAAAATCTGGGATTGAGTCTACTAATGACCATGAGACTGACTGATTTTGTCAGACAATCCCATCTGGTTCGCTATTGTCTTTCAGGGAAAGAAATCAGTCTGGTCCAGATGTGACTCCAGATCCACAGCAATGTGCTTGACTCTTAGCTGACCACTGGACAGTTTGGGTATGCATAATGCTGGCCAGTCAGTAATCCCCACAGACCATGCATCCATGTTTTGGTGTCTTTAGATTTGATAAATTCAACAGGTCCTGTCTTTGCACAAAGTCGTTAAGTCAGAGCGAACCTTGTGAACCAGCTTTATGTTAACAAGTGCTGGGTCCACCGGTGGTTTTTTTTGGTCATTTAATATAAATGGTTTGGATGTGAATGTAGAAGATATGGTTAGTAAGTTGGCAGATGACATCAAACGTGGATGGGTCATGGACAGCGGAGAAGGTTACCTCTGGTACAATAGAACCATGATCAGATGGCCCAATGGGCTGAGGAGTATCAGAGGGAGTTTAATTTTTAGATAAATGGGAAAGTAAATCTTTAGCAAGACTTATACACTTAATGGAAAGGTCTGAGGGAGTGTTGCTGAACAAAGAGACCTTGGAGTGCAGGTTCATAGCTCCTTGAAAGTAGAGTCACAGGTAAATAAGCTAGTGAAGAAGGCATTTGGTATGCTTTCCTTTATTGGTCAGAGTATTGAGTACAGGAGTTGGGAGGTCATGTTGCAGCTGTGCTTGACATTGGTTAGGCCACTGTTGAAATACTATGTGCAATTCTGGTCTCCCTGCTGTAAAAAGGAAGTTATGAAACTTGAAAGGGTTCAGAAAGGATGTACAAAAATGTTGACAGGATTGAGAGGTTTGAGCTATAGGGAGAGGCTGAATAGTCTGGGGCTGTTTTCCCTGGAGGCTGAGGGGCATCCTTTAGAGGTTTATAAAATCATGAGGGCCATGGATAGGATAAATAGCTGGCATCTTTATTTATCCCCCAGGGTAAGGAAATCCAAAACTAGAGGGCATAAGTTTCAGGTGAAGGGTGGGTTGAGCTTTAAGGGGCAGCTTTTTCAGAGGGTGGTGTTTGTATGGATTGAGCTACCTGAGGAAGTGGTGGAGGCTGGTATAATTACAACTTTTAAAAGGCATCTGGATGGGTATATAAATCACAACGTTTAGAGGGATATAGCCAAATGCTGATAAACAGAACTAGATTAATATCAGCTATCTGGTTGGCATGGACAAGTTGGATTGAAGGGTCTGTGTCCATGCTGTCCAGCTCTGCAAATCGAGTGTATATGCTGCTGGTATTGGGTCTCCTCTTAGTTCCAAGTTTCTCACATCCTTTCATTCTGACTTTAGATTTAAATAAGCTATAAAAGTGATTTGATGTGGGAAATGGGAATCTGCACAATTGTGCTGTATCTGTCAAACCTCGATCTTATTTTGAATAAGTTGTCTTCTCATCCTCTTCCGATGAGTACTGGCCACAACTGGAGTCAATGGGGATCTAGGTAAAGCTTATCCACTGGTTGAAGTCATAATTGACAAAGGAAAATGTTTGTAGTTGCTCCATTTTGGTTCCAGGACACTACCTTGGGAGTTTATGTTGATATTCTTGGCCTAACTCTTTTCAGTTGTTTTATCAATGACTTCCCCATCATTGTTCGCTCAGTAGTGGGATTGATTGCTCATTTATTTAATGACTTTTGTGAAGCCTCCGGTACTGAAGCAGTTCAGGTCCAAATGCCACAATGCCAGAACAATATCCAGCTTTGTGCTGACAAACAGCAAGTAGTATTTGTATGACCTAAGTGCCAGGCATTAACCATGTGCAACAGGAAAGGCTAACTGTCACCCCATGACATTCAGCGTTGCCACTGCTGAATCTGACTATCAACATGCTGAAACTCGACGAGACTAATCACTTCATATTATGACTACAAGAAAAGGTCAGGATAGCAGTGGGTAACTTGTCGTCTGAAATTCAAGAGCCTGTCTGTTGTCTACAAAGCACAAGTCAAATTGATTCATATTTCCTACTTGCCCAAATAGTGCAGTTCCATGACACTTAGTGTGGCACTTATTATTTTGGGTTTTTGGTCAGATTTTTGAATAGCAAGCTGATTCCATGTATAGCTCAGAGCATGCGCAAATTTTAGCAGCAGATAACTACTATCTGGCTGCCTTGTTATCAGATGTCAAGCACAGTGCAATAGTGTTAAGGCTCATCAAGAGAATTTTTTATTAACTCTAGAACTTTACAGTCCACTTACCTACATGATCAGCTATTTGATATTTTAAAATCTCTTAAATTTCATCATAGATTAAAAGATGCTTTGGATAAGAGTATGCAGCAGGAAAATGAGTACCGAGCGAACCATCCAAACCTGAGGAAACTCGACACTTCAGGTAATTCTTTTTTGGTCGGGTTGGGGGGGGGGGTGGGGAGGGGAGGAGGTGATACTATTGCCCATCTGTGAGACAGCGGTATATACATGGAAGATACAATGGAGACGCTTGGAGCTCTATAAAACTCAAGTGATTTAAGTACTGTACTGAATAACACACTTAACTTCTAGAGATATCTCATTACTCTTTTTTTCGCTACTCTGGGTTCTGTAACTAACCCAATATGTTACCCAGGAGGGTCAGCAGCTGGCCAGGTTGGAAGTCTTCTCGGCATCTGCATGCCTCCTGACGTAGGGTACCTCCTGCGGTATTAAGTTCTGGTGGATAAAAAGGGTTTTCTCAGGCTGCTTTTTACACCGGTCTCTCTGCCAACTGTATGTCTTATTCGGAATTGTCTGTGACATGATCAATCTCAAATGTTTTGTCCTTATCTGATAGAGGCAGAAGTTCATGATTCATGCAATCTTAGACCTGAATGACTCAGCATCGTTCAACAAAGATTGGTGGAGTTGTGGATAGTGAGGAGGGCTGTTGTCAGCTGCAAAGGGACTTAGGTATGATGCAGAGCTGGGCTGAGGAGTGGCAGATTGAATTCAACCCTGTCCATTTTGGAAGGACAAATAAGAATGCGGAATACAGGGTTAACGGTAGGGTTCTGAGTAAGGTGGAGGAGCAGAGGGATCTGGGGGTCTATGTTCATAGCTCTTTGAAAGTTGCCACTCGGGTGGATAGAGCTTGTAAGAAGGCCTATGGTGTAGTAGCGTTCATTAGCAGAGGGATTGAATTCAAGAGTCGTGAGGTGATGTTGCAGCTGTATAGGACCTTGGTAAGGCCACATTTGGAGTACTGTGTGCAGTTCTGGTGGCCTCACTTTAGGAAAGATGTGGAAGCTTTGGAGAGGGTGCAGAGGAGATTCACCAGGATGTTGCCTGGAATGGAGAATAGGTCGTACGAGGATAGGTTGAGAGTGCTAGGCCTTTTCTCATTGGAACGCCGAAGGATGAGGGGTGACTTGATAGAGGTTTATAAGATGATCAGGGGAATAGAGATCAAGGAGACAGTCGGAGACTCTTTCCCCAGGTACGACAATGTTACAAGGGGACATAAATTTAAGGTGAAGAGTGGAAGGTATAGGGGGGATGTCAGGGGTAGGTTCTTTACCCAGAGTGTGGTGGGGGCATGGAATGTGCTGCCTGTGGGAGTGGCAGTCAGAATCTTTAGTGACCTTTTTAAGCGGCAATTGGATAGGTACGTGGATAGGTGCTTAATCTAGGACAAATGTTCGGCACAACATCGTGGGCTGAGGGGCCTGTTCTGTTCTTTGTTCTATGTTCTACTTAGCCCATTGTGAAGCCCCTTTTCAGTTCCTGTTATCTTCAGCCTTATCCAGCAGTACACAAGGTACCAAATAGCGTTCCATCTTTCTTGGAGAATGCCAACAGAAAATCCAAGTCTGGGTTTTATTTCTTTTGCTCTTTGTTACATTCCTGAAGTACCAGAGTCCAAACAGCCAGTGTGTAATCCTGGGAACTCTGATCTGTTGGTCTCGAAACAACTGGTTAATTGCAGCCACTTTAAAGAACACCAGAAGAGATTACCAGAAATGAACAGCTCAATTGGCAAAGGAGGAGACCCAGATAAAAGGTGGAAAAACACTGCACCTTCTTGGCCCGCTGTTTCTCTACAGCAAATGTGACCGACTCGGTCATGCCAGATTAGGCTCCTTAGCTGCATCAGCCAATGTGTAATACTGTTGGCTGCCACATTGCAACCATTATCTCCGAAGATGGTAGACTGCCACAGATTTAGTAAGGACTATGGTAATCTATGAAGGAAGGTGCATAGGAAATGACAGGGCGTTCGGGCCCTTTTTGGCTTCCATTCATCCTCAGTGCCATAGATTTGTTTTCCCTTTTGTATTCCTTGGTACCTTTCCTAATATAAAAATCAATCTTATCTCTTGAAGCTACTGTCTGACACGAGGGTGACAACTGTATCCGCTGTATTTCTACTTCAGTCAAATGATTTCAGTATGAGAAAATGGAAAACTGCCAGATGAAATTGTACTAGATTTGTGGAATTTTAAGGAAATGAACTAATAATTGAAACAACTTTTCAAGTCTTCAATAAATAAAAAATGGCCATTCTAAAGTTCTGAAGGATCTGGTATTCAAACTGTTGGTTGTACCTTGCATCAAGGCAGATGGCTGTGATCGCTGGAGGCCTCGCTTCCAACTGAAGACATTGCTGCAGGAATTCCTTTAATCACTAACTGCTTCATTATCTTTTCACTCCCTTTTTTTTAATATAGTGAAGTGGGGATATTCACTGCTCATGGCGATATTTGTTTGGTATTATTCATGACTCTTCAGTTACTTGACCAGTCATGTTTTTCCCTTATGCAGTCAGCTCTGGAAAACTTTCAGGGAGGAGAAAGTGAGGACTGCATATCTGGTGATAAGCTTCACGTGTGGTGCTGGAAAAGCACAGCAGGTCAGGCAGCACCTGAGGAGTAGGAGAGCCAACATTTCGGGCATAAGCCCTTCATCAGGAATGGTTCCTGATGAAGGGCTTATGGCCAAAACATTGATTCTCCTGCTCCTCGGATGCTGCCTGACCTGTTTTCCACCACCACACTTTTGACTGGAAAACTTTTCAGGCTCGTGTTTAGCAAATAATTTGCACCACACACAGGCAGTTTCTCCAAGAGCATTCGGCTATGCATTCGATAACAGCGTAACCAATACCAAATCACTTACTCTCGACATCCTGAGGTCCACTTACTAGAAGTATAACTGGACTATCCATACTTTGGCTACAGGAGGTCAGTCTGTGGACTGTGTAGCACACCATCTAGAAGATACAAATCAGGAATGTAATTCAGTGCCCTCTCTTCTTTACTCAACTTGGCTGGATAGTTACAGCTTCCACAAAAGCTCACCGTAATCTGGAAAACAGAAATCAGCACCCCATCCACGACTTTGTGTTCACTGCCTTAACCATTTGTGCCGTTGTTGCTGTGTACCTCCTGCAGCGGCTTGTCAAGGTGCCTTCAACAGCACCTTCCAAACCTGCAATCTTAGCCTCTCGAAAGATGCTGGCAGCAGGTGCCGTTTCCACCCGTGCAACACATTGTGCTGGCTTGGAACTGAAACAGTGCCCGGGAAACTCACTAGCTCTGGCAGTGGCTGTGGAGAGGTTGTCCAGTACTGTTTTCATTTCAAATCCACAGTATGTTGCTTCTATCTAACTTGGAGCTATATCTCCATACCTTCACTGAGCCAAAACCCCTTGTTTGGGGAGGCAATTATGGTTTATAGCTAAATTGTTAATTCAGACCAACCAACCCAACCACCCCATGGCTCAACACTTCAACTCCCCCTCCCACTCCACCAAGGACATGCAGGTCCTTGGACGACTCCATCGCCAGACCATAGCAACACGATGGTTGGAGGAAGAGCGCCTCATCTTCCACCTGGGAACCCTCCAATCACAAGGGATGAACTCAACTGGAGAAATCTTCCTCATTTCCCCTCCCCCTCACCTTGTCTCAGTCAAATCCCTCGAACTCAGCACCGCCTTCCTAACCTGCAATCTTCTTCCTGACCCCTCCGCCCCCACCCCACTCCGGTCTATCACCCTCACCTTGACCACCTTCCACCTATCGCATCTCCATCGCCGCCCCCCCCCCCCCACCTTTTATCTTAGCCTGCTGGACACACTTTCCTCATTCCTGAAATAGGGCTTATGCCCGAAATGTCGAATTTCCTGTTCCTTGGATGCTGCCTGACTTGCTGCGCTTTTCCAGCAACATATTTTCAGCCCTGTTAATTCGGAGACCGAGGTTATGTTCTGGGGACCTGGGTTTGAATCCCAATGGTGGAATTTGCCCATATTCTATCAACACACTAATGATTGATACAACATAAAACTGTGCCTCTTTTACAATGTTCAATTCCCTATCATCATTCGTGATCAATACTCTGAGTTGTTAGCTATTCAGCAACATTTTTCTATCATTAGACACCTGATTGGGAATGGAGGACTATGTGAATGCAATTTGTTTCCTCTGCAGGTAGAGGAACTTTGTCCCCTTGATATCCATCACCTTTCTGGGATAACAATTGGACTTCAACGTCACAAGAAATGTGGCACTTCATTGGCTAACACTGAATGTGTTTGAGTTCAAGGAACATGCACCTTTTTCTAACAAAATTTAACATGGTTCAAAGACCTTTTGAAAAGTTTTCTAAAAAAAACTGAATTGGTACCTAAAGTTAATGAACACTAGAAAAGCTTCAGGAAAACAGGTCCAGTCCCAAAGATAGAAATACAGATGAGAGGATATTTTAGTTTTTGTTTGGCCACTTTTTCTACCCCCCCCCCCCCCCAAAAGCTCTTTGTAATTTGTTTTATTTTTACTCTCTTACAAATGTTGTTTACATATAAACACATTTCTGGCATTTAACTCACGTTTATCCTCTTAGCCTGCTTACTGTTGAGTTCAAAAATAATTTTCTTACTACTTTTTTATATCTCAATAATACCTGCTCTGTAATCTGCCTTCAAGGCAGAAAAGCTCAGATTTGTCTTCCAGGTTTTCTTCCTAAACCCAGTCCTCTGGTGCGAGGGATTGGCTCTGTGCCTTTTCTCTAAACTGTACTCTAGTTCTAAATGTTTCCCTCATGTCTCACCAGAACCAAACATGAATGATGTGAATTGAGCATTACGTTTAATCACTTCCTGTTCCTCACATTCTGCTGCTTTTGGTTATGTAGTTGTATTCTATTGTTACTTGTGGTTCTAGGTATTAGTGAGTCCCTGACTCTTGGTGTACTCTCGACCTCAAAGGTCTACCCTTAACCATCCCTTTATTTCCTTTTGTATGTGCTTTTATTCTTTGTTAAATGTAATCATGCCATTGTTTTTGACCACTTTTGCATGGGAAGTATATTAGGTAAAATATCAATGTGCTGTGAATCCACAGCTGCTTCTATTGTTACAGTAAATTGACAAATTTATAGTCTGTAACCAATAACACTTGCTTTCTGCCCTGCAGCCAGTTTCTTTTATCTATCCAATTTTTGTCCCTGCAATATTTGGGTACTAATAGTATTTTGTAAGGAGTTTATCGCAATGTTTTCTTTGCAACTCTTGATACACTGGCTTGTCCTTTCTAAAGTCCACTAAAACCACTTCATTTATGGTGGGGTTTTTTTTCTCTTTTGAACATGTTTTTAATTGTTGTGTCCTTGCATAGAGAACTGTACTCTCTTTGCCTTTATTGTATTTCTGAGATTCTCTCCTTTGCTGTCCTATTTCTGTCCATCTTCCAAGGTCAGCAGTATTTCTGTTCAGCTTGTATCGTAGTTCCTTGATCCAAGCAGCCTGTAATTCAGACAGTTTATTGCAAATGCTTCTGGTGTTCCTCCATTAGCTTTTCCTTTACCATTGACGTCAGACTTTCTTTTAATCTGGTTTGTTGGCTAGCATCTCTTCTTTCATTAACCTTGTATGGGATCCACGTCCTGGGTTTGAATAATTTACAAAAACTGCTCTGATTTGCTCGTTGGGTGGTTCCTCTGTCTTTGAAAATCATTGCCTTCACTTTGGGAGAGAAAGAAGTCTTCATGAAAATATTTGTTAATACTGAATGTTAAATAAAACAAGCTTATTAAAACAAACGAGATTTTTCTGGTTAAGGATCAAAGATATGAGGGTATATGCTCAAAGGGAGAGGGCCCAGCAAGAGGTCATTGTACACATTGGTGCTAATGACATTGGAAGGGAACAGGATGAGTTTCTGAAAGGAGAGTAAAGAAAGTTAGGGAGGAATATTAAAAAGGAGATCCTTGAGGGTAGTAATGTCTGAATTACTTATGTTGTGAGCTAGTGAGGGTAGGAATAGGAGGATAGAGAGATGAAGTCAGTGTGGCTGAGGAGCTGGTGCAGGGGAGAGGGGTTCACGTTTCTTTGGATCATTTTGACTCTCCTGGGGTTGAAGTGACCTGCACAAGAAGAATGGATTACACCTGAATTGGAAGGGGACTAATATACTGGCAGGGAGACTTGCTAGAGCTGCTTGGGAGGATTTAAACAAGTGAGGTGGTGGGTGTTGGGGGGTTGATGGGCCATGATGGTAGAAGGCAGGGCAGATGACTGAGGTGTCAGCAACCATGATTATATTAATTTTAAAATGGTGATGGAAAAGAATAGACCAGATCTAAAAGTTGAAGTTTTAAATTGGAGGAAGGCTAATTTTGATGGTATTAGGCAAGAACTTTCAAAAGTTGATTGAGGGCAGATGTTCATAGGTATAGGGACAGCTAGAAAATGGTGTTCCAAAAGATCGGTGATGGGTACACTGCTTTTTGTCATTTTTTACAAATGATTTGGATGTGAACATGGGGGATATAGTTATTAGGCTTGCAGATGACACCAAAATTGGAGGTGCAGTGGACAACAAAGGTTACCTCGGAGTAAATTGGGATCTTGATCAGATGGGCTGAGGAGTGGCAGATGGAGTTTAATGGGCAGCACGGTGGCTCAGTGGTTAGCATTGTTGCTTCACAGCACCAGGGACCCAAGTTCAATTCCAGGCTTGAGAAACTCTGGAGTTTGCAAGTTCTCCCCATGTCTGCGTGGGTTTCCTCTGGGTGCTCAGCTTTCCTCCCACAGATTAAAGACGTGCAGGTAAGGTGAATTGATAAAGCTAAATTGCCCATAGTGTTCAGAGATGTGTAGGTTGGATGCACTAGTCAGGGGTAAATGTAGAGTAATAGGGTAGGTGAATGGTTTTGGGTGGGTTTCTCTTCAGAGGGTTGGTGTGGACTTGATGGGCCAAATGGCCTGCTTCCATGCTAGGGATTCAATTCATTCTATTCTAGGTAAATGTGAGGTGCTGCATTTTGGAAAGGCAAATCAGAGCAGGACTTAAGCACTGAAAGTTCAGCAACACTCCCCCAGGACCTTACCACAGACCTCTGGAGTGCAGGTTCATTGTTCCTTGAGAGTGGAGTTGCAGGTAGATAGGGTAGTGAAGAACGTGTTCGGTATGCTTTTCTTTATTGGTCCAAGCATTGAATATAGGAGTTGGGAGGTCATGTTGTAGCTGTACGGGATGTTGGTTTGGCTGCTTTTGGAATGCTGTGTGCAGTTCTGGCCTTCCTCCTATCAGAAGGATGTTGTGAAACTTGAAAGGGTTCAGAAAAGATTTATAAGAATGTTGCCAGTTTGAAGGTTTGAGCTGTAGGGAGAGGCTAAATAGGCTGGGGCTGTCTTTCCTGCAGCATTGGAGGCTGAGGGGGTGACCTTGTAGAGCTTTATAAAATCATGGGGGACATGGATAGGATAAATAGTCTTTTTTTTCTCCCCTGAGGTAGGGGAGTCCAGAACTAGAGGGCATAGGTTTAGGGTGAGGGGGGAAAGATATAAAAGTGACCTAAGGGGCAACCTTTTCAGAGGGTGGCATGTGTATGGAATGAGTTGCCACAGGAGGTGGTGGAGGCTGGTACATTTGCAACATTTAAAAGGCATCTGGATGGGAATATGAATAGGAAGGGTTGAGAGGGATATGGGCTGGGTGCTGGCAAATGGGAAGAGATTAGGTTGGGATATTTGATCGGCATGTACGAGTTGGACAGAAAGGTCTGTTTCTGTACTGTACATCTGACTCTTAACTCTCTGCCATGGTTTAGTTGGTAGCACACTAGTCTGAATGAGATTATAGGTTTTGAGTCCTGGTTTAGGATTTCAGTTGAAGGCTGCCACTCCCAGTCTGAAAAGGAGGTGAGAGTTGTAAACGCTTGGCTTTTTAGCTTTCTCTTGAGACGTTTCAAACAAAAATCACAAAAACAAAGAAATTCCATCAGCGAAGGGAGACACTAAAGTTAGAGAATGGATTGTTGTCAGCACCATGTGGAGAGGTGGTCAGTACAGGAGTTCTGGAGAGGGGCATCTCTACAGTGCCAAATGCAACAGATTCACATTTAGGTGGAGGGTTCCCAGAGTTGCTGGCATTGAAAGGTCAAATCTAGAAGGCTGAGGGATCAGCAAGCCATCACTCAGAGCTGGCCAAGGTTTAGGAGGCTGTTCACTTTGGAGCCTTAACAGATTTAGTTTGTGAATTTTAAGTTCAGCTAAGTTTTGGAATTTAAGAATATTAATTTTAGATGGTAAAAGATAAATTGTGGATAGAGGAAGGGTTGGTTCCTTTTTAAAGGTTGGACTTTGATCTGTTCCTGTTGCCCTCTTAATACAATAGATATTAATGTTTCCAAGATCAGAATGCCACAAGTGGCAGATGCTGGGATTGGAGCTGAATGTTTTTATTCTTAAGGTAAGTCTAAGTCCACAACTTGCGAAAGGGGCAGATGTGCCATTTAGTAGAGTGGGATGCTCCTCTTGTTGGATATGGGCAATGGGAGTGGTCCATGGAGACGAGCAAGTCAAGGCTGCAGATGCTGGAGAGTTAGAATTGAAAAGCGTGGGGCTGTAACAGCACAGCAGGTCAGGCAGCATCCAAGGAGCAGGAGAGTCAGTGTTTCAGGCATAAGCCCTTCACCAGGAATGTCCCTGGAGACTCTGTCTATGGCAAGTGTTTGGCCGTAGCTCCTATCCGACTGCATAGAATGGCAGGTGGATCTCTGAGGAGTATACAGAAGTCGGAGGTTGATAGCTTTAGGGTACAGTCAGGTTCACATGAGGGACTGTCAGGTGAGGTAGGATATCGTGGAAGAATCTCATGTTAATGTTTCCCTTTCAAATAAGTATCCTGTTTTGGATATTGATGGAAATTGCGCTCTGCAGTTCACATAATGTCTGGCTGTTAAGGGGGTATGTCAAGGTCCAAACTTTCAATTGCGATCGGGGACTCTGTAATTGAAGCACAGGCATTTCTTTGGCTTTAAGTGAGACATCAGGGTGGTGTGTTCCCTCCACGGTGCAGGGTCAAGGATATCACTGAGCAGTTGCAGCAAATTCTGAGGTGTGAGCAGTCAGATATTGTGCTGAATCCATGAAGTAGGTAGAGAAAGGGATCAGGTTTTGAGAGAATGTAAGAAGTTAGGCTGGAGGTTTAAAAAGCAGATGTCAACAGTGAACTCCTGAATCACTGGTGCCATGTGAGTGTGAGGAGAAATAGGAGGATAGGGCAGATTAATGAGTCACTGAGGAGCTGGGGCAGGGGCTCACATCTTTGGATCTCTTGTGGGGCAGAAGTGATCCCTCGAAGAGGGAAGGATTGCACCTGAACTGGAGGGGTATGCAGATCCTTGTGGGAAGGCTTGCTAGTGCTACTCAGTCCCCAAACTAGTTTGGGGTTGGTGGGACCCTCTTGAGACGAGAAGGTTGACACTGATGAGGGGGGCAAGTTAAATGGACGAGGCATCTCCCCCCCCCCCCCCCCCCAAAACAGCAAGTGGGAAATTGGAGTGAATATCTAAAGGTATCACAGTTGTAAGAATAATAGGGTTATAATGGTATGGGATTTCAACTTTCTAAACATAGTCTGGGACTGCCATGGAGAGGAATTTGTGTTCAGCAATCTTTTTTATTTAATATGTGAATGTACCTACAAGAGAAGTAGGTCCATTTGTGCCAATCAGTTTCTTATTAGCAAACCACTTTCTACCTATACTAAAATTAGTACCTATTCTGACCTGATTCCTTCATTTCAAACTGTAGTCTTGAAATGCATTCCCAGATAATTCTCTAATTTAACCAAGCCTCATTTGCTGGTGATAAACTTGCAATGCAGGTGATAATGCTGCAGTATTTAGTCCGTAGCACTAGGTGGCACTAGTGTATGTCATACCAACAGTGTTGTGTGTTCTGTACTAATCACAATAGTTATTTAGTTTGCAAAGATTTGTTATGCATTCAAGTTAATATGGTTATGTTTTAAAATGAATATTTCTTAAAGAATTGCAGCAAGAGATTTCCTGTTCAATTTGCATCTGAGTGGAAATGATCCAGCCAGTTTGACGAAGGAGCTTGCAGTTGGCTTCTCCTCTCGTGGTCTAAAGAGAGGGGAGTACTGACTGATGTGGTGTTACCGTGTTGTGCCATCCAGTGATCCATGTGAGGAAGTGATCAGTTGGAGCTGAGATTCCAAGTTGGCCTTGGTGTTTGGATGACCAGCTAACACATGCCTGCCTGGCCTGTATAAAGGCAGGCTTCTTAGGGTAAAACTGCCAAAGGCAGCTGTACCGAGGGATCCATAGCTTGGTTATAACCAGGAACTTTGGAAGATGTAAATTGCAGGTGGGATGTCATTGACTGCAGAGTTCACACATCATTTTGTGGGATGTGATCTTCCAGCCAGGATTTAAATCACATTGGGGTTAAGGGTTTATTTTTTTTTTAAGGATAATTAAGCACCAAAATTGATGCAATCGTTCCAAAGAAAACTAATCATGAGCTAAACTTTAATGAACCATGACTTTGTAAAGAAACAGTCGAACTCCTAAGCCACATTTCTATAAGAAATAGGCATCTCACATTTCGTTTGAACTTCTTTAAAAGATATGAATTTTACTTGTAATAGTGGAGGTTTATTTGTTTTTGGATATTGTAGCTCTTGGCCCTCAGTCCAACAAAGATGTGATGTGCTCCTGTTCTGAGCTGGTGCTGCTGACTGGATTTTGCAACTCGACACAATTCAAATGCATCTTCTTTGCTACCTTGTCCTCTGATTTTTGTACAGGATTGTAATTACTTCCATGTGTCTTTCAATTCTTGGCATAAATTTTAAATGTTCATGTTAATGTACACAAGTATATTGTAGTGTAGGAGTGGCCACTTCAATCACTAATGGTTTTCTCTAAGTCTTTCCTGCTTTTATTTTTGTCTCCATGTTTGGATTTTTCACTCTTATTTACTATTTCATCTTCAGCAATGGCTTGGACAGACGAGTTTGCACTTAAAAATAATATTTAATATTAAAGATCTTTTTTCCACTTTTCCTCATTGGGATGTTACTCAGTGAAATCGTTCTAACTTAATGTAACACAACTTGCCATCAAGAATCCCAAGGAGGCCATTAAGGCCCACCAAGTCCCCATTGACCCTCCAAAGAGAAGACCCATCCCAGTCCAGTAAACTCTGCATTTCCCAAGGCCACTCCATCTAACCTGTGCATCTTTGGGCTGTGCAAGGAACCAGAGCACCCAGAGGAAAAACAGACGTGGGGAGTGTTCAAACTCCAGTCACTCGAGGCTGGACTTGAACCTGAGTACCTGATGCTGTGAAGCAGCAGTGTTAATTACTGAGGTACCTTTGCCCAATCTTGTCAGTTTTTAGCTGGAAAGGGGTGTAGTGGAGCAAGCTATAACTTAAGTGAACCACACAACAGCCTTCATCCCTTTATTGTATCTATGTAAACCAACCTGATGGTTTTTCTAACACTTTTACACCCTCGCTCTAACAACAGGCTCAATGTTCTTCACTCCATACCTGACCAGAAATGTAGAAGCTCACTTCAGTTTGAGTTCTTATACTTCCAGTATTAAAGCCAGAATTTTGTTTCCTTCATTAAATGCACAATCCACTGGAGCCGCTCCTGTTTCCTTACCTTTTTTCTTTTCTAAATTATTGTAGCTACTACCAGGATCCTCTTGCTGTCAATAAGAAATGATGATCTTTCAAAGCACGTTGCCTGTGCCCACTGAGTGATCCAGTGCTGATAATTAGGGAAACCACTTCCCATATGTTTACAATTTGAGAAATGCCCCTTTCCCTAAAACCTTCACTGCCTTCCCTCTTGACACATGATGGGAACTAATAGTCAGTCTGCCTGCTTTGAGAACATTTGTGCTTTGGATCCTTGAGGCAGGTGGATTTTTGAGCCAAGTGTCTTGGTCTGACAATTGGATTGTACAGTTTCTTTTAAGGAAAATGTATTCACTCATGGGATGTGGCCATTGCTGGTTGGTCACCTCTTATTGCCCACCCTAAGTTGTCCATGAGAAGGTGGGGGTGAGCTGTAGCCTTGAAGTGCTGCAGTCCACATGCTGTAGGTAGACCCATAATGCCCTGAGGGAATTCCAGGATTTTGGCCCAGTCACAGATCAGTAAAACATCCAAGACGACAGGATGGGAAGTGGCTTGGAAGGAAATAACCGGGAGGTGGTGTTCCCACCTATCTGCTGTTTGTCCTTCTAGATGGTCGTGGTCACTCACCTACTCACCGAAAGTCAGGCAAGCTTGTGGATTCCTTGGATGGCGTGTAGTTTGATGTTTGTTCTGGACTGAGCAGTAGGGCTAGCTAAACTGCTCTTGCAAAGTGTTTACCTAGATTTGATGGGCTGAATTTCCTCTACTTTTCCTGTAATCATTGTTTCCAATACCAAGCTTATCTGATGCCATTCAACTGGAGCTCCACTTTCTGTATGTCAATCCTGTGGGCTTTGAATTTGGTTCCGAGATTAGGCTGCACTAGCTATGTGATATGCCAGAGTCCCTTCTCTAGCCTTATGAAGTTAGAAATGCAAATACAATCCTCTCTTTTTTTAAATTGACTGCAGAATTACTAAATTACTGACAAGATGCCTTTCTGGTTTTGTGCAAAAATGAAGTATCTGGAAATATACCTTGGGTTAAAAATTGGATTTTTGAAAGAAGTCCTTCTCGTTTGAATTTTGCTAATTTTCTCTTTTCTCTCTTCAGGTTTTGGAGCTGCTAGCAGTTCTGCTTCTCTTGAAGATGGCCGTTACTCTAAAAACAATGTTCTTCATAGTTATCATGCACAGATAGATAGCAGTCTAGGTAAGGCATTATCATATTGTCGCCTTGTGTGTCCATGCATTTGTTTCTTGTAGAACTTGGACCCATCCACACCTCAGAAGAGAATGTCATTTGACTGATATTGGACAGGTACTGCATTAATTCTGGTATCCCTGATTATAAGGAAGATGTCAAACTTGAAAAGGTTGAGAAAAGATTTACAAGCATGTTGCTGCGGTTTGAGCAGTAGGGAGAGGCTGAATTGGCTGGGGTTATTTTCTCTGGAGGGTAGGAGGCAGAGTGTTGACGTTAGAGGTTTATGAAGTCATGAGGGGCATAGGTAGGGTGAGTAGCCAAGGTCCTTTTCCCCAGGGTGAGGGAATCCTAAACTCGAGGGCATAGGTTTAAGGTCAGAGGGGAAAACTTTGAAAAAGACCTGAGGGCAACTTTTACAAGCAGAGGGTGATGAGTGTATGGAATGAGCTGCTGGAGGAAGTGGTGGAGGCTGATATAATTGCAACATTTGGATGGATAAATGAATAGGAAGGGTTTCAAGGGATATGGATCAAATGCGGTCACATAAGACCAGACTAATTAAGAATATCGGATTTGGATGACTTGGACTGAAGGGTCTGTTTCCATGTTGAACATCCCTATGACATTACCAATTGAAACCTCAAAGTTACAATTTTAGTTAGGTAAATGGAACTAAAGCATGAGGTTATTGTGATCTAATTCTGATGTGATCCTGAGTCTCTCTGCCTAATGGAGATTTTTGTAGTTTTGAGGCACAAATAGCGCCTCCTTCATGGCTTGGTCTTTCAATGATCAGCCATCTTTAATGCCACGAGTGATCTGTTGTTCCTCAGCAGATCTATCAGCAACTGGTCTTAATTTCCAAGTACTGTGTCCAACACCACCATCACCCCTATCCAAACAAAACCTCTAAACAAATGTATTCCCTGTAACAGATACAATAACCCACTGCGCGAAGGATCAATTGTTGCACGTTTGAAGATCTTTAATCTCTGACAGCAGAGCACTTTCTGGTACACTAAATCTTCAGTGGCCCTCCCTCCTTTGCCCTTCCTGAGCTTCCAGTCTCTGCCCTACTGTTGTGGCAAAGTGTCCAAGGGGGTCACATATTTAATTGCCAGTAACAAATGTCTTGTCTTCTGGTCCCTCCAAGTACAAGAACGTGTCAGTTTTATTTTGCCAATCAATAAAACATTTCCTATTACAAATTGCTGTACTCAAAAGTAATAAATAATTCAAATGATAAGGTTCTTTGTAAATTCTCGTTTGAATTTATATTAATGGTTTAAGCATACCACTTGTAACTGTAATGGGTAGCTTGTATTTCTTTTGCATTCATGTTGCATTATAATTTCTATTTTAAGTGAATTTTGTGAAATATACTTCCTCCAAGATCATCTTTCCCTTT
Organism: Hemiscyllium ocellatum; assembly: GCF_020745735.1. Classification (NCBI taxonomy): domain Eukaryota; kingdom Metazoa; phylum Chordata; class Chondrichthyes; order Orectolobiformes; family Hemiscylliidae; genus Hemiscyllium; species Hemiscyllium ocellatum. The sequence goes on along the minus strand of NC_083424.1, from coordinate 9,702,232 downwards.
TGCAGTCAGGAATACTTCAGTAGGGAATTATGAGGTAGCAATTTTGTGGTTTCAAGTCCCAATGCAGGAAGTTCAGCTGGCATTCCAATGCGGTATTGAAGGAGTGTTGCCATTGCCATCTTTTTGAGTAAGCGGTTGAATCGCAGCTGCCTGTGCTGTTTTGAAGAAGAGCAGGAAGTTATCCTTACTGATGAGCATGTATATCCCAGAATCAACAGGAAAAGAGCATGGTGGCTTAGTGGTTCGCACTGCTGAATCACAGCACCAGGGTCCCAGATTCGATTCCAGCCTCTGGTGACCGTCTGTATAGAGTTTCCACATTGTGTCTGCGTGTGTTTTCTCCAGGTGCTCTAGTTTCCTCCCACAGTCCAAAGATGTGCAGGTCAGGTGGCTTGGCCATGCCAAATTGCCCACCGTGTTAGTTGCAATAGTCAGAGGGAAATGGGTCTGGGTGGGTTACACTTCAGTGGCTCGGTGTGGACTGGTTGGGCTGAAGGGCCTGTTTCCACACTGTAGGTCATCTAAACTAAACAGATGACTTGGTCATTCACATGTGGTCTGTATAAGCTTCCTGTGTGCACACTTCCTGACTTTAACCGTAATGACTACTGTTCAGAAGTACTTCAGTCACCATATATGTGCAAGATGTCTTACACTATAGTTATCTAAGCAAGAGTCATGGTTCCTTCTCTTTCTTTGTAATCACAGATGAGCTCTCCTCTGGCCTTGGCCGTCTGAAGGGGCTGGCAATTGGCCTGCAATCAGAAATTGATGACCAGGATCAGATCATTGACCGGTTGACGACCAAGACTGAGCGCCTGGACTCTAAGATTATTGCAACTGATCAACAGATTCGTAAACTATAAAATGTCGCTTGGGATTTCACATGTTTTAAAATCCTTGTGAAAATAACCTTGCAGAAATAACTCTATTCAGATGTTTTCATGAGCGGGTTTTAAAGAAAACAACTTGACACACCTTTACCCCCCCAACCAAGAAATTGAATTGATTCTTGAAACAATGTATTTCTGAATGTATAGCAATGGCATCTGAATTTTTGATTATGTATGTTGGGTATCTGTTACCAATACTAATTGATATGCAATACAGAAAGGATCCGAAGTTGTGCAGCAATTTTATGTGCACACTCTTCTAATGTGAATGATGATAATCTGTCACTTTGGACAGGTGGCACATATTGTACAAGATTTAAAATCTGTCACTACTAATACAAAACCTGGATGCACTTGTTACTGGTAGCTTTGATGGAATAGGGAGCCAGTAAAACTGGCCTGTGAGAGATCACTGAAGAATTATTAAACGTTAGACTCCAGTTCTGTACTAGGATCTGATAAGTCAGCTTTAGCTGGTTCACATTTTGCCTGCTGACTTACAATTCAGGATGCCCCTGTTCATTCTTGCCTAGTCTGTGGTTTCACTTTGTGAAGATGCTTGGATATCGGTATTTCGTCATTGGTGACTAGCATCAGGTCAGCAATGTATCAACCTCTTATCAAGATTAATATGTATCAACAATCAATGTTTCCACCAGTCAGAGTTATCCTTATCAAAACATGCCCTTTGAATTTTTGCATCAAGGGAAACAACCTCTTTTGTAAGGCTGTTTTTAATGAGCAGTCTTTTGTTCTCTTGGAATCTCAATTTGTAGCATATGTAAACACTTGAGTATTCAACAAAACGTCATGGTCAATGTACCTTGGCACTACTGGAGGAGCTCTCTATAGAGCAGGCCTATTAGCTGTTAATTTAATCCTGTTATGCTTGTGATGTATTTAGGGTATTTGGGCTCGAAGAATCCTTGCGAACCACCATTAGCTGATTGTCGAGCAAATGTCTGGGGAATTGTCTTTTTAAAAAATGATTTGAAAATAAGATTTTAAGCAAATTTGGTAATATCTTGATTGAGTTGTCACACACCTAAATGGTGTATTGGTAAATGGAGTGTACCTTGAGTTTGCTCATGTCTTAATTCAACACTATAGCAGTGAATGAATGATTCTGTAGAATGTACTTCCTCCTTCACTTCTCACTGTTTGTCAATGAGCTGAGAGGTGCATTGTGTCCAAGTCACTTTTTATTAGTGTTTCTTTGTCTTGTTTCTTGCCTTTTGATTTCTTCTGTCTATGGTGCAATTGAAAGAGCTGATTAATTGAGATTGTGAGCTTGATAGTCCGAATATAAACACATGCTGTTCTCTCAACATCCGACCGAGAAGTTGCAGCTCTTGAAAATTCCATGAATCTGACCCCATATTAGTTATAACCATCAGACTGCTCCTTTTGTCTAGTTATGGTGCCAAGTTGTCTGCCTGCTGAGAAATTCAAGGATCTTCACAAAGCTTTTTTTATTGCAAGGCTTTTTGTTTCCTTCAAGGTTTGTGTTTTGATGAATGAAGTATGAATTGAGTGGGAACAGAATTGACTGAGGCCACCAGGATCAAACTTTTTGTTCTTGAGACTCCGCAGTATGTCTGTCATAACCAGTTTATTTACTGTCTTTCAAACTAAGTTTGTGCAAACACATTGTGCCTGCCTTTTTTACCCATTAACCTTTTGTAAGTCAGGTCAGGGTTGGGTGAAGAGATCAAAGTACAGCCTATTTTGAAGGTTGCAAATGTCTCTCTCGAGGCTGTAAAGTCCAAATTAGCAAATGAGCCCATCTGGACACACCCCCAAATCATGGGGAATGTGGTAGGTTACTGCTAGACACATTCAGCAACTGTTTTTCAGGGGTTCTGAGGAACAATCTATAGAAAGTACCTGTTCTTAGGATGTACATCAGATTTGCGTTCAAAGAAGAATGAGCAATTAATTTGACTATATAATTAAAGAATCCAACTTTTTAATATTCACTGGTTTTTGTCAATGGTGGAACATTTGGATTGAAATATCCAACTTTGCACCAAATTGTGTCTCAAACTAAAGTTTGATTTCAATTTCAAGAACCTCTACATTATTACTTCAAATTCTGCAAGTATATGGGTTTGTAGCTATTGCAACTTCCTTTTGGATGCAGTAACTGAGTGTAAAAGCTAAATTTGTTTTAATGTACTTGAAATGTGAAACATTAAAAATGTTGGCTATAATTGAATGTGAATATCAAGTGTACAGACTTTATTGCTTAATGACATTTTGCACTTAACAGAACAGTTGGCAAGGAGCCAATCAATATTTGAGAGGTGCTGATTAGTTGGTGAGTGGACAACTTGCTAACATGTCAATTAATGATTAACAACTAGCAGCCAGGTTTTGGTTCAGGCCAGGTAATTAACTGGCTGCTATCATCATTAATGTGTGCATTCTCCACGGCAGTACCTTTACCGACATCCACTTGCCAACTAATCAGCTCCTCTCCTCAAGTATAAGTATTCATTGCCTCTTTGGTTTGCAAGAATACCAATTCATTCTGGTGAGTGCAAGATGAAAACCTGTGACAATGTGTCTTCAGCAACCAAGTTATGCACTACAAATGACTATTTGTATGCAAATGTTGAATCGATGTTTTTAGAAATTATTCAACAAGCAATGTCAAATTACTCATTCTGTAATTGAGTGCCATTGTGTACGTGTAATCTGGTTATTTTGTAAGATTGCATAGCCATATTATCTTTACTCTTCATTGTGGACATTTTTCTGCAAATGTGCATTAAATTGTGAATTTGAGAATCAGAGTAACAAATTGAAGTTTTCCTGCACTCATTTCAAAAAGCGAATCACAATTAGCTGCACATTACTATAGTCCTCTGTGGTCTAGCACTGCTAGTACATGGTGCATAATCAGCAGGTGTCTGAATTTTCAATTTCCAGAAAGTAAGTTGTGTATACTTTGAGAGATTGAAAGTATTTACTGCTCAATCAAAGTTGAAGGGGAACATGTGACAATACCTGAAGTATTTTGAAACCTTGCTGCTGCCTTAGTTTCTTTCATATGTCAAAAAGACTTGTATAGATATTTGACCTATATTGGCCTGTGGCAGCGTTTACTCTACATGGAGGCTCATACATTTGAACACGTTGTTTAGATAAATTAAGAGTGCAGCATTTTTGTAAATCTGGAAATGGTGCCATTCTGGTATTACTTGACATGTTTAGATAAATTGCATACAGCATTTCTATCGAGTGCCTTCTGAAAAGTTTTAATACACCAAAAGTACTAACTAGCCTATGTGGAATAGGTTGTACTAACATTTACAAGGGGCATGGAAATTATAGGGTTTCTGCTCAATTTATAATGTGATTCTGCTTTAACTGTAAAAATACTTGGAAGAGCAAACTAATAAAATGTATTTGATTTGTTACTGGGCTGGAAATATTTGTATTTTGAGCTTTAAGCTTCAACTGCCTTTACGATTTTTGGACTTTTAGTTAGAAATGATCTGACTTTTTGTCATAAAACCTCTAATGCATGTGATCTGGCAAGAGGAAATGAACGAAACTGGAATTTTATCTTTCCCGTACAGAAGTTTGGATTTGTTTTCAGTTTTTACAAGACTGAGATTGGTCTGTGAAGATTGGCTAAACTCCATTGATCATAGCTTGGATGATCAATGTGGAACCGATATCGGCTATTGGAGTGCTTTCTATCTGCATGTATATTGTTTCCTACTGTTTTAAAGTGGCCTTAAAAAAACATGCATTCCTGACTAATGCTATTCCTTCTACATAAAATTGGTCCCCTCTGTGGGTGACATCCTAGAAGACTTTTTAAAAAGTACACCTGGTTTTCTTGTTTAGTTTAACTAAGAATGCAGCTGTTGTATATGGAAATCAGCTTTCCAAAATCTCAGCGTTGGTAACTATGTACATACTAACAATATCACCAGGTTTTTAGGTCAATCTACTTTTTTTTTCATCCTTCCCTCCTACAGAAGCTGAGTCTTTAGTGAATAATGCAGAATTACGTATTCCATGAAACATTTTGTTCTGTGCTCTACTGAAAATCGTAGTGTGGTCTTAAATACAGCTGCTAGAGGGTGGCTAAACCAAAAAGCTGCTTCCCCTAAAGGATATAAGTAAAAATTCAGTACAATACTTCCATGGTTACCACCATTCAGAGGCTGGTTGATCTAGGTTTAAGGAGTCTCGTGGGATTTCAAGGAATGTCTCAGTAGTTAGTTCAAACCTCTAGATTATTAGATCACTAAGTACTATGCAATCATATCCCTTGTGTAGTACTTTTTACAACCTCCAGGGTATCGCAAAGGGATTTACACAATAAAAGGCAGCTAATTTGTGTATAGGAAGCTCCCCTGAACAGCAATATCATGACCAGCTAATCTCTTTGACATTGAACTAAGTATTGATGGAGGCAGTAAAGATGGTGTACTTAATCCTATTTCAAGTAGGACCATGGGGAATTGGGGTCCTCTGTCTAATGTCTCTAGAAAATGTTGTTCGTGGGAAGCGTGTTGCTGACTGGGCTGGTATTTATTTCCCATCCCTGGTTGCTCTTGTGCTAAGCTGCCTGCTATAGACCATTTGGTTTGGGTTTCACTCTGTACTGTTAGTGCAAAGGTGCCAGGTTTTTGACCGACTATTTCTGAAATCGGGTGATGTGCGGCTTGGAGGGGGACTTGCCCGTGGTGGTGGTACTACTTTTCCGCAATGCAACACTCTCTTTGATACTTCACTGAAGTGTCAGCCTAGACTACTGTGTGTGTGTGTGTGGTCTGTTCTCATCTCTGGGTTTAGCAGTTCTGTGGTTGGTACTCCTATCCCACATAGTCAGGTCTGGAATCCTCTTTTTGTTTTGATGTGTTTTTGGCTCACTTATTTTTTAATTTCAGTTGGGTGTTGGTATTGCTCATGAGAGCTTTGGTGCAATGGTATGCCTTATTTCTGAGACAGGAGGTCCAAGTTTAAGAAATTTACCAAAGATCCTTTAGACATCACCTTCCAAACCCATAACCACTTCAACCTCGAAGGACAAGGACATCAGATGCAGGAGAACACTGCCACCTACATGCTCCCTTCTGAGTTGCTCACCATCCTGACTTGAATATATTGCAGTTCCTTTTGCTGTTGCTGGTTCAAAAACTTTCAATGCCCTCCCTGGGAACCTGATGACTGACTGGTTGCCATTTTGAATAGCCATAGACTTTCTGTTACAACATTGGGTAAACCTCTTTGCTAATTTAAAACTAGCAATCTCAAAGATTTATTCCATGTAGTAATGTGTAAATTTGATAGGTCAAGAACTAGTTAAAGTACAAATTAACAACCTTATTTCTTAAAGTATAACAGAATAATTAACAACTATTTACAATGCCTCCCTCTAACATATATTTTACTTTGCCCTCTACAATACTACTCTAAAATCCCTGAGTAAGAATTACAAAACTACTTATCTCAACCAGGCAGCTTCCAGTTTTTGCTGAATTACTGTCTTTTCTCGTGGATTCTGCTTCAGAGGTTACTGATCAATAAAGTACCTTTTTTTTTAAAGAGTTAATCTTTAGGTAGTCTTTTTACATGCTGATGGCTTGGAAGTTCTCCTCCAACTGCTCAGTTTTCCCTGGTCTTTTACCCCTCTTCCACCACCACCCCCCAAAAGCAACAGATTGCATCATTGGATTTTAAGATTGTCAATATAGTGAAACCAAACTGGATTGGAGTTTGGAATTTTTGGGGTTGGCCTAATATAAACTGATTTGGCCTAATTTGAATCTGGCTTGTTTCTAAGCAACCAACTAATCAAGCTGTTTGACCAAATGTTACATTTTTTTTTAAAACTTGGTTCAGTCAGGTAGTTCTGTTGCTGTCTCAAAGATACCATACACGCACACCTTTATATTACTTTCAAAGAAAGCTTCAGATCTTTGAATTGTTTTCATTAACCCATAGTCTCACTACCCGAACACCAACTTACAGACTGGCCAAAGAACTAAACGCAAGATTGAAATACCTAGTAGAAGAGTCACAGCATTCCATCCACTCCACCAAGGAATTCCTAAAAATCATCAAAAACACCAAAATAGAGGAAGACGAAACAATGATCTCATTCGACGTAACAGCACTGTTCACCTCCATCAACATCGACCTGGCAAAGGAAACACTTACCACACTTTTAGAAGAGGCCATCACACACCCCAACCACATTACCAATGAAAACATCATGAAGCTAGTGGACCTGTGTCTCACCACCCACTTCACATTCAACAACATAATCTACAAACAAACCAACGCACACCCATGGGATCTCCGCTATTAGGATTCATAGCAGAAGTGGTAATGTAAAGGCTAGAACAAACAGCCCTACCAACCATCAAACCAAAAATCTGGGTCCGCTACGTAGATGACATCTTTGTCATCACAAAATGAAACAAGATAGAAGAGACATTTATAATCATCAACAACATCCTCACAGGCATAAAGTTCACCATGGAGGAAGAAACTGACAAACTCCCATTCCTGGACCTCACAGTTGAACGAAAGGACCGCAGAGAACTACAAACCTGCATATACAGAAAGCCGACAAACACTGACCAAATACTTAACTACACCAGCAACCATCCTAACACACACAAACGAAGCTGTATCAGAACACTATTCCAACGAGCCACCACACACTGCAGCACAAACTCTGGAAAACAGGAGAACCACTTGTACAATGTATTCAAGAAGAATGGATACTCAAAAAATACAGTCCACAGATTCCTCAAGAACAAACCACGACAAGCAGACCAAACACGGCCAGAAACCCTAACCACCTTACCATACGTCAAAGAAGTTTCAGAAATGACAGCCAGACTATTAAGACCCCTCGGCATCTAGTAGCACACGAACCCACCAACACTCTCAAACACAAACTAACAAACCTAAAAGACCCAGTACAACCCATGGACAAAACCAACATCATTTACAAAATTCCATGCAAGAACTGCCACAAACACTACGTAGGACAAACAGGAAGATAGTTAGCCACCAGGATACACAAACACCAGCTGGCCACAAAAAGACCTCTCTCCTTCTTAGCTCTACACACGGATGAAAAAAACCATCATTTCGACTGGGACAACACATCTATCGTGGGACAGGCTAAGCAAAGACATGCCAGAGAATTCCTAGAGGCCTGGCACTCTACCCACAAGGCCATAAACAAACACATAGATCTAGATACTATCTATCCAACCCCTCAAAACAAACAGGAAATGACATCACAAACCCCAGGAACCCCATCCAGGAGAAAGATCTCAACAGAATGCAAGAGAAAACAACTTTGTTTCAATTGGAGGTCGCCACTGTATGATGTTACCTAGCCAGGTAATGAAACATCTGGATATTGAACCTACAGCTTAGCGAGCAAACCTACACCCTAAAGCTCATTCTTTCATTCTGTTTTATGTGTTCTACTTCTGAATTAGAGACCTTTCTTTTTGGAGTGCAAGTTCATACTTCCTTGCAAGTGGAGTCCCAGGTAGGTAGAATAGTGAAGGTGTTTGGTATGCTTGCATTGAGTATAGCAGTTGGGAGAAAGTGAGGATCATCTATAGGAGTTGGGAGGGCATGTGGTTGTACGGAACATTGGTAAAATCCCTGTTGGAATGCTGCGTGCAATTCTGGTCTCCCTCCTATCTGAAGTTTGTGAAACTTGAAAGGGTTCAGAAAAGGATGTTGCTAGGGTTGGAGGGTTTGAGCTATAAGGAGAGGCTGAACAGGCTGGGGTTATTTTCCCTGGAGTGTCAGAGGCTGAGGGGTGGCCTTAGATGTTTATAAAGTCGTGAGGGGCAGGGAGAGGGTAAATAGACAAAGTCTTTTCCATGGGATGGGGAGTCCAAGACTAGATGACAGGTTTAAGGTGAGAGGGGAAAGTTTTTTTAAAAGGGGCTTAAAGGACAATGTTTTCACACAGGGTATTGAGTGTATGGAATGAGCTGCCAGAGGAAGTGGAGGAGTACAATTAAAACATTTGGATGGGTATATGAATAGGAAGGGTTTAAAGCGATCAAGGGTCAAGTGCTGGCAAATAGGACTGGATTAACTTGGGATATCTGGTTGGCATGGAAAAGTTGGACCGAAGGGTCTGTTTCCATGCTGTACATCTCTGACTCTAAGTTTCTAACTCTTTCAATTTCTAAAGCTACATGTTCTGTCATTGTCTCAATCTCTGGCAGAGTACACTAATTGAAGTTAGTGTAATTGATTTGGAGTGTAATTAGCATTGCCACAAAAGGCCAGTGGATCGTAATGTCAGTAAATCTAATTAATCAGGAATAGATGGTTTTTGAAAGTTACAAAGCTCCCTGTTTCTGACAAAACTGAGCTTCTGGAACAGGTGCTTGTTAAATCTCGCTGTTTTGAGTACATCGCAGCCCATTAATGTGCAATAATACAAGTGGGCACTTGTGTGCTGTTCTATTATAAATCCAGAGAGGATGTAGTAACCCTTGTAGTTATGGCACTTTGACTGATGACTAAACTGGTGGTTTTATACAGAACTTAGCCAGGTGTCCACAACAGGATATACATGACTGTAAACTATCCATGTGCAGTTTTGTTTCTCATTTGATCTGAAGGAGTTTACAGAAAGCAGGAAATTCATTTTGTCCACAAGTGTTAGAATTACCACTGTGATGATTCTGCTAACAATCGATCAACTGTTATTTTTCCTTTTACATCTGTTTTTGGCCTTGGAGGGTATTAACTGTGCAGAACTATATAACTCCTTGAAGGGCTGACTTCATAGGCAGCATGTTGTGCAGGAGTGAATAGTAAGTCAATATCATACAGGTTAATCTGACTCCTTACAGATTTTGTTCTGATCTCTGTGAGCTGTCCAAGCTAATTTTGAAAGCTTATTCATTTTGATTCATTCTTTTCCTGGTATGGATTGAATTACTTACAAGGTATCCTGGTGTGTGGTTTATTGGAAAATGCTTTCCCTCCCAACTGATTCTTTTTCTGTTTCGCTTTCAGGTCATTGATCAGGCTCAGGGTAGGTGGAGAGGGGGGATAAAAATCATATTGGTGCACCAAGGCCCCTGCTTCTGAGATGGGGATGAAAGGGTTTGTGGAGGAAAAGGAAGATGGCCATTATTTAATCTTTCTCAATGAAACCTCTGCTATAGCTATTTCTCCATGTCTAAGCAACCAACCAACTTGTCCTGGAATCTCTCCACAGGTTGATATTTTGACCAGATGATTTGATGAATGCCCTTATCTTTAAGGGGAGTTATTAAGAGTGAATGGACCAAAAGGAAGCATGGAAACTGGATAGTTTTTCAATCTTCCTCTACTCCTCCTCCCTGTGAGAACTGATTCACCCCATTTTCCCCTACGCTCTTTCCCTCCATTCCTCCCTTCTCTATCCTTGATATTTCTGCCCTCCCATTCTCTCACTTCTACCCTCCCCTCGATGGCCACTTGTCGTCCTCCCCACATTTTCACCTCATTCTCCACTCTGCCCTTCCTCCTCAACCCATCTTTTTCACCCTCCCTGCTCTTTTCTATTCTACGGGCAACACGGTGGCACAGTGGTCAGCACTGCTGCCTCACAGCGCCAGAGACCTGGGTTCAACTCCCGCCTCAGGCAACTGACTGTGTGGAGTTTGCACGTTCTCCCCGTGTCTGCGTGGGTTTCCTCCGGGTGCTCCGGTTTCCTCCCACAGTCCAAAGATGTGCGGGTCAGGTGAATTGGCCACGCTAAATTGCCCATAGTGTTAGGTGAAGGGGTAAATGTAGGGGCATGGGTGGGTTGCGCTTCGGCGGGTCGGTGTGGACTTGTTGGGCCGAAGGGCCTGTTTCCACACTGTAAAGTAATCTAATCTATTTCCCCAATCACCCCCAGTTTTGATTTGACTTGCTGTGAGCCCCATAGTTCACAAAGCAAAGCCTGTGGAATGCAAATAACTTGTTGAAACTATGATATTGTAAAATGTAGTAACAATTCCTACCAGCAACAAATTACATCTTTTTGGCCCTGCCTGATTTTTAGACCTAAGTGAAAGTGAGAGCTGTTGTGTGGTAGTTTACTCGGAGCATTAGCCCAATGATCTGTACAAGCAAAATGTAACATAACTCATTCTCCATAGTTAGGTCAGGTATATCCCAAATAGAACTAAAGCTGCAGGGAAACTCTAACAGTGGTCTGGTGTTTTATCTATAAACCTGTCGCTACATCTTTTCTCATTTGGTGATTTTACTGGTGGACTAGATGCAGTCCATCACTATAACCACAGACGTTACCCACTCTTTCTCTCTTTCCCCCCCCCCCCCCCCCCCCACACACACACACACACACACACACACACACACACACAACAAACATGAAAAGAATGGGTTTCTGCAATTTACTGGATGCAGAGAAAATAAAATCTGGGAGTTCAATTCCTTGCAGATTTGGAAAAAGGTTGTTTTTCTTAGTTTAGTAAACTTGTATTTACCAAGTTGAGTAGTGAAAGCAGCACTGATTTTTATTTTTAAATGGTTGTGACAGCCAATGTTTGTTTATGGTTTGATCTAAATTGCAGCTGGGAAGCTCAGTTCATAGTTAAAGGCTGCTGTTTGGCTGTACCAGAGTCAATAGAATATCAAAAAATAAAACTACTTGTCTATAAATAAAACTAAATAATACTTGTCTCATTCTTTGGAACAATAGGTGGCAGGTTTACTCCTACAGTTCGCATACATGGCAGATTAATTTAGCATATCTGGTCAGCATGGACAAGTTGGAATAAAGTCCAGATTAGAGTCAGGCAGCGTCCAAGCAGCAGGCAAATCAACGTTTTGGGCAAAAGCCCTACATCAGGAATGACTATTTTCTTGTTCCTGGGATGCTGCCTGACCTGCTATGCTGCTTCAGCACCACACTAATCTCCAGCATCTGCAGTACCCACAAGTTGGAACGAAGGATCTGTTTCGGTGCTGTATATCTCTGACTCTAAGAAACGATGCCATAACTGGCAAGTCCTGTCAAACAACAACTTGCTTTAAATGTTAATACCTTTTGGATGTTTATTTACCACTCACCATCTCACCTTCTGACAGATCTTTTGTCAACGTCCCACTTTCCAAATGTCTTTTGTTGATGATTATTCTCAAAGTGCCAATAGAAATGTCTGATTCTGTTTCTTTAACCTGCTTGTAAAATACTGTCGAGTTGGTGTTTAGCTTAAAGTGCTTGTGGTTGGCTTGTGTGTAATTTGCTAAGAGTCTGTAATTGTCGACACGATCACTGAAAGATGACCCACATCAGTGTGGGTTATGAGTATATAATTGTTGCTGTTGCCTGTGACCAGGGAGCTGTATGAGAGTCATGGACACCTCGGAACCAAACAGTATCTTGAGATTATTAGCAAGAGGCCATTCACCTCATTGAATCTGCTTTGCCACTGAATAGACAATAGGTGCCTGAGTAGGCCATTCTGCCCTTCGAGCCTGCACCACCATTCAATATGCTCATGGCTGATCATCCTTAATCAGTATCCTGTTCCTACCTAATCTCCATAACCCTTGATTCCACAATCCTTGTGAGCTCTATCCAATTCTTTCTTAAATGAATCCAGAGACTGGGCCTCCACTGCCCCCTGGGGCAGAGCATTCCACACAGCCACCACTCTCTGGGTGAAGAAGTTTCTCCTCATCTCTGTCCTAAATGGTCTACCTTTTTAAAGCTCCCTCCTTAACCCTGGACTTCCTGTGAAATTTTGATCTATAGAAGATTTATAGCTTTGTAACATGGGTTTGGTGAAGATCAGAAAGGATTTCCACAACGGAGAAATCAACGAATGATGAGGGGCTGTAGGGAGTGAATGAACAAAGACATTGTGGGGAAATAATCAGAAGAAGCCAATCAGTCTCGGTCAGGTATATTCCAAGAGAAAGTGGATTTGTAAGAGGTGCTATTGAGGAAAAATTTCAAGAAAAGAAGAAGAGAAATCAATGTGGGATGGCCTAAAGATTGAAGGAAATTATTGGAACTGTAAAAAAATGTCCGAGGCTAGAGAAATAGGCAAAAATTGCCACAAACCAAAAATCTGCCTTTGGAATGAGCATGTTATTTCTATCGGAGAAAAAAGCCCCACGGTATATGTAATCTACCTATTGATGTGCATATGCACTAAACTAAATGAGTGAATGAGTGCAGTAGCTCATCCACAATTTGGGCCTATTCAGTTTCAATGATTCCACTGTACTCCAGGCCCTGCTGCCTGGTATCTCAATACCCCCCCCACCCCTGGGCTTGGTGACCAAGTTGTCTCCCAAACCACCAACAATTCCAATTTAAAATTATTGATCTCTTGCTCCTTTCCTATCCCTGTAACATTTTACACACAGTAAGTAGGTTGGGTGGCAGCAGGTTCAGTTGAGCTTTCAAGACGGCATAACCATCTGATGTGCAGAGTTATAGGGCAAAGGCTCGATGTTTGCAGCAAGACAAAATACTCCGAGGGCTGCTACAGAAGCAATGGACTGAGTGGCCTTTTACTCCACTGTAACACTTCTGAGATTTCAGCCCTACAACTCTCCCTTAATCTCTGTGCCCCTCCGAATCTGAATCTGAATCTAAATCCCTGCACTTCCTGGACCATCACTGGCAGATTGTCTTTTGTTGATGTTGGAATAGAAACTAGGGGGGGTCTGTATTTGAGGATGGGGAGGACCTATTTCCATTAATGGGGGTCATTAAACAGGGGTTGAGAGTAGTGGTGGTGGGGGGGGGGGGGGGGGGGGGAAGCAGAAATTGATGTAAAGTAATTGTTGCAAGGATTTTAATTTATAGTAACAGGATTCCGTAACTCCTTGTCTGAAATCCATGGGGCTATGAAGAAAGATCTAGAAGCTGGGATTAGCCAGGTAAATTCCGTTTCAAATGGTTTCAACATAGTGGCCTCTTTCTGTGCTATTAATCGCAGTTAGAATCATAGAGATCTACCACACAGAGGCAGATCCTTCAACCCATCCAGTCTGTCCTATTGAAAATCCACCACCTAACTATATTTTAATCCTGTTTTCCACAGTGCTTGGCCCATGGCCTTCAGTACCTCAACAACCCTTCTATGTTTCTACAGTAACCACCCTACATCTTTCTCCCTTCCTTTAATATCCCTTTAGGGCCCTGTGTGTGCGGGACCAAAATGTTGTTGCCTTCTTTGGCTCATCATCTTCCTGGTTCAAGCTTCCCGAAGTATTCCAGAGCTTTACCGGGGTAAAAAGAAATGAATGCAGCTTTGTGCATCTAGATTTTAGAAACCATCAAACAAGAACATAGTTGACTGAAACCCAATGGATTTGCTGCCATTTCCGATAGCAACATTTCCTGCTGTGGTCCCTGTTCAATCATTCAACATTTCACTTCTGTTGAGAGACACGGTTGGCGTAGTGGCTGGACAGACACGTGCACCCTGTGATCGGAAGTCTCTGTCGTGCTGGATGCAAGTTCGAACAGCTTTACTCTAAACTTAATTGTCTTGGTGAAAGCAAACAGTGGCTGGCTCGTGACAATGGCCTTGAGGATTGGAATGCTCCCCCCTCCTTTCAGAGGGGCTAATCACTGAATCCACTGCTGTCATGAGCCATCAGGCATCAAGCCTGGAGATGGCTATTCCTCCTTTTTCTGAACTGAGCCCTCTGCCAGGAAAGGTTAGGCCCAGGTTCATCAGTCATGGCTGACACAAATCTTTCTCCAGTGTTGTGAAAGAAAGCATAATGCTGACACAGCCATATGGGTGCCGTGCTCCAGTGAACGCAGTGATTTTTAACAGTCTGGAGTTTGTTATGACTGGAATTTTTTAATACTTTTTTTTTCCTGTTTGAGAAGAAGGCTTGCATTTCCATAGCGCCTCTCGTGGGCTTAGGTCCTTCCAAAGCATTTCAAAATGGAACCTCCCTTGGAAACACAGCAGCAATGGGGTTTTTTTTGCCCGGTGAGTTCCCATGCAAAATAAAAATGAACGGAAAAGCCAGTCCTACACCAACACTGGTAAGAAAGTAAATGGTGTATAGAACATTAAGGAGACTAGAAAAAAAGCTATAACCAGGTTACATGATGTGGAAGTGCTGGCGTTGGACAGGGGTGGGCAAAGACAGAAGTCGGACAACACCAGGTTATAGTCCAACAAGATTTATTTGAAATCGCAAGCTTTCGGAGTGCTGCCCC
The DNA here is from genome assembly GCF_020745735.1 of Hemiscyllium ocellatum. Classification (NCBI taxonomy): domain Eukaryota; kingdom Metazoa; phylum Chordata; class Chondrichthyes; order Orectolobiformes; family Hemiscylliidae; genus Hemiscyllium; species Hemiscyllium ocellatum. The sequence continues at coordinate 9,687,115 of NC_083424.1, read as the reverse complement.
TTCATAATTCACTTGATGAAGGAGCAGCGCTCTGAAAGCTTGTGGTTTCAAATAAACCTGTTGAACTATAACCTGGTGTTGCTTCTGACCAAGTTAAGTGAGCAGGCAAAAACTCTGGCAAATTGTGAACCATGTAGGAAAATGTGAATTTGTCCATTTTTTCACATGAGTAATTAAAAAAACATTATCTCAATGTTGAGAGATTGCAGAGCTGTCAGAGGGGTCTGGGCGTCATAGTACATGAACAGTAAAAGGTTAGTAGGCATATACAGTGTTTAATTAGGATAGCTAATAGAATGTTATTAGTTATTATGAACAGAATTGAATATAAAAGTAGGGAGGTTGTGCTACTGTTACACATGTCACTTGTTAGACAACATTTGGAGTACTGGGTACAGTATTTGTCTCTTTGGGTAAGGAAAGATCCAAATGTATTGGAAGCAGTTGAGAGAAGATTTACCTAGAGTTGGTGGGTTGCCTTATGAGGAAAGGGTGCACACACTCGGCTCGCACCCACTCGAGTTTAGACGAGTAAGAAATGAACTTGATTGAGACGTCTGCAAGATCTGGAGGAGTCTTGACCAAGTCAATATGAACAGGATGGTTCCTGAAGCAGGAGAATCTAGAACTAGGGGTCACTGTTTAAAAATAATGGGTTGCCCATTTAAAACAGGTGAGAAAAGGAATCTGATGAGACACACTGGAATTCTGTTCCTTTAAAGACTGTAGAAATGGAGTCTTGTTTTTGTGTCAATCTGAGAGGGATGGACAACTTTAATATCTCATTCCTTCCTGGCTTCCTTTGGTGTAGACTGCACCGAGAGGGCATCATTAGTTTTGGGTATCGATTGCTCTTGAAGCTCTATTCAAAGGAAGGTAGACCAGCAGGAAGCTGGAAGAACAGTCTCCTGCACGGTGGCTCGTGGTTCGCCCTGCTACCTCACAGCACCAGAGACCTGGGTTCAATTCCAGCCTCTGGCATCTGTCTGTGTGGAGTTTGCTCATCCTCCCAGTGTCTGCATGAGTTTCCTCTGGGCGCTCTGGTTTCCTCCCACTGCCCAAAGATGTGCAGTTTAGGTGGGTTGGCCATGCTAAATTACCCATACTATTCAGGGATATGTAGGTTAGGTGCATTAGTCTGGGGTAAATGTAGAGTAGTTGGGGAATGGGTCTCGGTAGATTACTCTTTGGAGGGCTAAAATGGACTTGTTGGGCCTACACTGTAGGGATTCCATTCTATGTTTAGCATAGCAAGCCAGGCAGCATCAGGAGGTGAAGTCAATGTTCCAGGTGTAACCCTTCTTCAGGACTGGGGGTGGGTGTGGGGGGAGCTGCAGATAAAGGAGGTGGGGGCAGGGTGGTGAAGTGGGAATAGGTTAAGACAGGCAGAAGGTACAACCTGGTTGGTCATTGGGAGGAATGAATCTGGTTGGTGGTTAGAAGGAAGTGTCGATGAGGGGAATGGAAGGGAGGGGGAGGGAGATTATTTGAAACTGAAGAACTGTGTTGACTCCTCTGGCTGTAGGCTGCCCAGGCGGAAGCTGAGGTGTTCTTCCAATTTGCAGTTTGGTTCATTATGGCAAAGGAGAAGGTCGAGGATGGTCATGTCTGAAAGGAAGGGGAATCAAAATGGCCGCTGACTAGGAGGTCAGGTTGACCTCTGTGGTTAAGACAGCTTTTCTCCGGAGCCACATATAGATATTTTAGATATTTTCTACATAAAGAGACATTTAAGGGCGGCACGGTGGCACAGTGGTTAGCACTGCTGCCTCACAGCGCCAGGGACCTGGGTTCAATTCCCGCCTCAGGCGACTGACTGTGTGGAGTTTGCACGTTCTCCCTGTGTCTGCGTGGGTTTCCTCCGGGTGCTCCGGTTTCCTCCCACAGTCCAAAGATGTGCGGGTCAGGTGAATTGGCGATGCTAAATTGCCCGTATATGTAGGGGTATGGGTGGGTTGCGCTTTGGCGGGTCGGTGTGGACTTGTTGGGCCGAAGGGCCTGTTTCCACACTGTAAGTAATCTAATCTAATCATTGCACACCTCAATAGCAAATGGGACTTGATCCCAGTTTATCCTAGCTCAGAGGTAGGGATATTATCACTACTCCATAAGAACCTTTGTTAAGATTTTGTAGCCATCGAGTTAGAGGGCCCTTATGGTAATTCTGTTGACGGTTGCTCAACATCCACAGATTTTTCTGATTGTATCAATTATACAAGTCAGAATTTGCCTTTGAAGTGTTAGTGTGTTGTCCAGCCATCTGTCAGCGTGGAGGATCTGTCCCTTCTCATTCTCCTTTCTAATATCTGCCCGGGTCAAAGGATAGACTCTGTATGATTTTGAACCATACGGCCTAGCTTTTGAACGTTTGTGTCTGGAAATTTTAACGTAGATTTCACATCGCACTTACTTTGTTGTGTCGAGGAAGGATTTATGTGAGTTGAAGAGCTAGGCGGGTTGTGTTTTTAAATTCCAGGTCAGCACACAGCCATAAGCATTAGCCTAGATTTCTCTTCCAGACTGCCATTTCATAGTCACTCCCCGCCCCCACGTCCACAATCCCTCCAGACTCCTTTTACAGTCAGTGATGTACCGGTGGTTCTGCTATAACATGACAGTGGTGTTCCTCTGCAAACTCATGCTATAGAAAATCACACTGTAGAAAGTTAAAAATCACACAACACCATGTTATAATTGGAAGAACTAGCTTTCGGAGCGCCGCTCCTTCAAGCGTTTGTCACAACCACCTGATGAAGGAGAAGCGCTCCGAAAGCTAGTGCTTCCAACTAAACCTGTTGAACTATAGCCTGGTGTTGTGATTTTTAATTTTGTACACCCTAGTCCAACATTGGCATCTCCAAATCATGACACTTTAGAAGATCACTACCGAAAATCACTAAGCCTGTTAGAAAGAAAGCTTGCATTATCCAAACATCATCCACAATTTGTCTATTGGGTTATAGCCAATTTGTGTTGACAAAACACGCGTTATACCCAAATGACCTGTAGTGGTAATGGCCTGCTTTTACAGAGGCCTGGGCTAGTGCCTGTGGACATGGGTTCAAATCCTACCGTGGATTCAATAGATAAAGCTAGTCTCTGTAATGCTGACCATGAATCAATTGGAAAACTTTCCTCGTTCACTAAAACCCTTTAGGGGAAATGATCTGTCATCTTTTATCTTAACTGAATCCCTGCCAAAGTAGTTAAATGGATTGTTGGCAGCACTTACTCAGTTTAGGTTCTGGTCTACACGCAAGAATAAAAAATATGCCCCAGCTTCTGATCTCTCTACGCAGAGCCAGGTGTGATCTTTGAACTCTCCGATTCAACCCTGTTCACGTTCTGACTGTTCTCTCCATCATCCTTTCCCCCCACTCACTCTGACACCCATCTGCCTGCCCTCATACAGCCCTCCCTCCCTCCCTCCCTCTTTGAGAAGACCAGGCTGAAGTGTCCATCAGAAAAGCCAAGCCATTGGTTCACTCCCCATTCATCTGTCAGCTTTTTGGCAAGCTGTTGTTGTGCAGTTATTTTCTGCAGAACAGAATCAAGGAACCGGGAACATTAACTCTGTTTCTGTCTCCACAGATGCTGCCAGGCTTGTGGAATCCGCTCTCCCAAAGTGTGGTGAATGCTGGGGCAGTGAGTATATTTAAGTAAGAATTAGATAGATTTTTAACTGGTAATGGGTTGAAGGATTACAGGGAGAAGGCAGGAAAATGGGGCTGAGGAGCACATCAGCCATGGTAATGCAAAGCAGACTTGATGGGTTGAATGGCCTCATTCTGCTCCTAAATCATATGAACCTGCTGAGTTTCTCCAGGGATTTCTGGTTTAGATTGTTTCAGATCTCCAGCATTGACAGTTCTTTATTTTATTATACCAGCCCGATGAAAACCGTTCACAGTGAGAAATAACTGCTGGCCAACGGTTCCCACAAGCCCAGGATGAAATGTGAACGAGGTTCAACCCAGAGGCGAAAGTGAGTATTGCAGGTGCTAGAGCTTAAAGTTCAGAGTGTGGTGCTGGAAAAGCAGGTCAGGCAGCATCTGAGGAGCAGGAAAATCGATGTTTCGGGCAAAAGCCCTTCATCAAGAATGAGGTTCAATCCATACCATAACCATTCCCGGTCTGTCCTTTTAAGCTAGGTCTTTCATTTTTTTTTCCTCCTTATTCTTATTATTCAAAATGGCACCATATATGGTGATAAAAGAAAGCTTTTCACAGTGTTTTATTGTGCTCTTACTGTAAAAGACATTGACAATAAAAATCAAATTGACCCTCCGTGAGTTTCTCTTCCCATGGAGACCCTGGTACGTGTTATTTCTGCGTATCTCTGAGGCACTGAGCATTCTTGTGACCTCTGCCTTACTAACCACACCCCACCCCCCCACCCCCCCCCCCCCCCCCTCACCACCATGGCACGCTGCTTGCAGGTTGGACAACCCCAGAGTGGCCGCTCTCCCAGATCAAGACACCATCCTCTGATCATATTTGGATGGCCACCATCTGGCCACTCCAGAGAAAGTCACAACGGGCACCTGTTGCTCACCCTCTGTGAGGGTGCCTAATTAATCCTGACAGTTGGGTCTGGAAACCTACAGGAAATGTCCTGTCTTAGAACAGTGGCAAAGGGTTGATGACACACATGGCTAGGTTGAAAGAACCCTAATAGGACAAGTCCTCTGAGGCACTGCCTTATTAATAATGACATAGGGGCAGATAAAAGGCCATTCAGCCCATTGAGTCTGTTCTGCCAGTCAATCAGATTGTGGCTGATCTGGTATTCCTCAATTCTACTTTCCTGTCTTTCCTCCCTGATTCCATTCCAGATGAACCTCTATTATCTGGCATTCAATTATCCAAATGTCAGATTATCGGAACAAGATCGCAGGGTCCCAATGCTTGGGTAAACTGTGTTGTCTGGCATCAATTATCTGAACATTTGATTATCCAAACAAAATACTCCCCACCCATGACATTCGGATAATCGAGGTTCCTCCGTACAGATTAAGAATCTGTCTCGGCCTTGAATATACAGCCTCGACAGTAAAGAATTTCACAGCTTCACTACCTTCTGAGAGAAGGAATTCCTCCTCATCTCTGTCTTAGATGTTTTATCCCTTATTCTGAGATTACACCCACAAGGGAGAGACCCCTTTGTCAAGCCCCTGTAAGAACCTTGTGGTTTTTAATAAGGTCGCCTCTCAGTCTTCGAAATTCCAATGAGGGTCCAATCTGCTCAACTTACCCTCCGCAGCCCCAGCATACAGGGACAACCTGAAAAAATGTATATGTAGCCAAAATCGTCATGATAATGGATTTATTCAAAAGTAATTTTAAATAATATTCAGTCTTTGCATCTAAATATTCTCATCTTTGCTGTTCCCAGTTACATAGCGTATGGATAGACATTAAAAAATACTTGACAAATAGTAGAAAACCATTGAAAGGACTTTATGTTTTTTTTAATAAATGCAAGTGTGTTTAGGGAGGTAGCTGTCAGCAGAGTTTCAGAGGTAAAAGGTTTAAAGGTTCTTAGCTGTTCTCTTTGTGCTTTGAAACTTTCATTGTTCTGTCATGAGGTTATAAGACTCTGCATGTGCTTATGTAGAAGGATACTGAGGTAAATAGCATGCAGCAAGGTTACATAGACTTTCCTTCTGCCATTTTTACATGTCTCACATCTCATTGCCAAATGCAGGTGTCCAGCGAGTGACGATGGCTCTGCACAGAGCTTTCCTCTCTGTGGCTCCCCCGAGCTGACTTCTGTTGCTGTATGGGGTTCCGTGTCAGATCCAGAGCAGCATTAAACAAAGATCAGCGACTGTGGGGGACAGCGACAAGTTTCATGCAGAGATTCACGTACCCAAGATCCTTGGCAGCCAGCGTTGGAGGCCGCTATCCAGAATGTTCTAGAGGGGAACGAAAGATCCACACACAAAGGTAGTTTTAGGAAACCAGGGGGACAAACAGGGAATTCTTTAAATCTGAGATAGGTACATTTTGGATGTAAATTTGCTCACTGAGCTGGAAGGTTTGTTTTCAGATGTTTTGTCACCATACTAGGTAACATCATCAATGAATCTCTGGTGAAGCACTGGTGTTAGTGACCCATTTTCTATTTCTGTGTTTAGGTTTCCTTGGGTTGGTGATGTCATTTCCTGTGCATTTTTTTCAGACTGTCTCAGAGATACTTTTTTTTTGTTGAAATGAAGGGATATAGGCCAAAGGTAGGAATGTGGAATTAGGCCACCGATTAGCTATGACCTCATTGAATGGCTGAACAGGATGGTAGGGTTGAATGGCCGGTTCCTGTGTTCATATATTCCTTTATATCTTTACTTAGCCTGTCCCAGGATAGATGTGTTGGCCCAGTCGAAATGATGTTTTTTTTTAATCACCTTACCATACATCAAAGAAGTTTTAGAAATGACTGCCAGACTACTAAGTCCCCTCGGAATCCTAGTAGCACACAAACCCACCAACACTCTCAAACAAAAACTAACAAACTTAAAAGACCCAGTACAACCCATGGACAAAACCAACGTCATCTATAAAATTCCATGCAAGGACTGCCACAAACACTACGTAGGACAAACAGGAAGAAAGTTAGCCACCAGGATACACGAACACCAGCTGGCCACAAAAAGACCTCTCTCCCTCTTAGCTCTACACACGGATGAAGAAAACCATCATTTCGACTGGGACAACACATCTATCCTGGGACAGGCTAAGCAAAGGCATGCCAGAGAATTCCTAGAGGCCTGGCACTCTACCCACAACACCATAAACAAACACATAGATCTAGATACCATCTCTCAACCCCTCAGAAAATGAACAGGAAATGACATCACCATAAACTCCAGGAACCCCGTCCAGGACAAACATGTAAATAGAAAGCAGGAGACAACAGCTTCGCTTCACTTGGAGGTCGCCAGGTAATGAAACATCTGGATATCAAACCTACAGCTCAGCGAGCAAACCTACACCCTAAACCTCAACCTGAGCTACAAACCTTCACAAACCTTGCAGAAAGGTAAAAGGATAATCAAAGAATAGAGTCAGATCACTGACAGATAAATAGCCAACTTGTAATTAAGACCAAAGTAATGATGGGTCCTGTTAACAAATCCCACAGCTACAGTATTGGCAAAGCAAAATGGAATTGTTTAATCACATGGCATCCAGGGAGAGCTAGCCAATTGGATACAAAATTGGCTTGACGGTGGGAGACAGACGGTGGTGGTGGGAGAGGGTTCTAATTTGGATTGGAGGCCTGTGACCAGCAGTGTTCTGTAAGGATCAGTGCTGGGTTCACTGCTGTTTGTCATTTATATAAACGATTTGGATGAGAGTATAGGAGGCATGGTTAGTATATTTTGTGGATGACACTAAAATTAGTGATACAGTGGATGGCAAAGAAGGTTATCTAAGAGTACAATGGGATTTTGATCAGCTGGACCAGTGGGCCGAGGATTGGCAGGTGGAGTTTAATTCAGATAAATGGAAGGTGTTGCATTTTGGTCAGACAAACCAGGCCAGTTAATGGTCGGGCCCTGGGGACTGTTGTTGAGCAGAGAGACCTAGGGTGCTTGCCTTCACTGGTCAGAGCATTGAGTATATGAGTTGGAATGTCATTTGTGGCTGTACAGGACATTGGTTAGACCACTTTTGGAATACTATGTACAATTCTGGTCACCCTGCTGTAGGAAGGATGTGGTTAAACAGGAACGGGTACAGAAAATATTTACAAGGTTGCTGGAAAGTTTGGGTTATAAGGAGAGGCTGAATAGGCTGGGGGTTATTTCTCTGGAGCATCAGAGACTGAGGGGCGCCTAATAGAGGTTTATAAAATTATGAGGGGCATGGACAGTATGAATAGCTTAGGGCTTTTTCCCTTGGTGGGGGAGTCTACAACTACAGGTCAGAGCTTAAGGTGAGAGGGGAAGGATTGAAAAGGGACCTGAGGGACAACATTTTCACAGAGAATGGTGCTTGGTTGGAATGAGCTGCCAGAGGAAGTGGTTAAGACTGGTACAATTACAACATTTAAAATGCATTTGGACAGGTACATGAATAGGAAGAGTTTAGAAGGATATGGGTCAAACACAGGCAAGTGGGATAATTCAGTTTGGGATGCTTCATTGGCATGGATGAGTTGGACCGAAGAGTCTGTTTCTATGCTCTGTGATGGTAGAGCTAACGTTCAAAGAGGTAGGTCATAAATACATTGATTAAATAGTACTCATAGAATAAAGCCAAAAATATCAGAAAATATGAATAGACTTTTGACACAGTTTGATGACAAGTCTTCAGTACAAAGCCATACCTCTTATGTTAATAGGAACCCTATGCAGTCTTTAATGAAGATTTCTTCATGAGAGACATGAAACAAATTGCTCCCTACCTGGTTCCTTCCAGCCCATCACCTTCACAACGATCTCTGACCCCCATGGCTTCTCCTTGGCACTCCACACACACGTATTTCTCCCGGAACAGTTGGCTGGTCTGTAGCCCAAGTCGGCAGGAGGGACTTACCTCCTTCATTTGGAAATAAGCACAGTAGCTGTCAAGGGAAGAGGGGGCAGAGAACAGAAGGGGAAGAGTTGGGCATTAGTGCTTGATCTTTCCCTAACAAGTGATTGATAAATAGATTAAACAGATAGATGGATGGATAAATAGATAGATTAAATAGATTAGATTAGATCATATTAGATAGATGAATAAATTAGATTAGATAGGTGATAGATAGACAGATAGATATAGATAGGTAGATAGATAAGAAGATAGGTAGGTAGGTAGATAGGTAGATAGATCGATTAAATGGATTAGATTAGATAGATGGATACTTAGACAGACAGACACACAGACTAAGAAGACTGAGAGTTTATGGAGCTCTGTCAGTCTATGAGCTCAGTTAAAGGCCCCTTCATTAGATTGAAAGCATGGACACTAGTACTGAAGGAATAAGACCATGTTTTCCTGTTTTTCCTGGGTATCATTGACAGGGCTAGCTTTTGTTACCCATCCCTAATTACCCTGGTATTGAATGGTTTGCGAGGCCATTCCAGAGGGTGGCTGTGGTCAATTCAACGCACAGACGCATGTCGTGACTGAAACAATTCAACATTCAAGAATAAATCAGTCGGTTAATGGAAAGGAGGATAACACAATTGTTAGTGATGGTTAGAACTATTCAATACTGTGGAAGATAAACCCGAACACAGCTGATGCTATGTTTAAGTTAGTTCAGAAACCATGCCAATGTTTCCAAATTTGGATGTGGGCCTAAAATGTTCAGAGCCCTTACCAAGGTAAGTTAATAACCTTTAATTTGAGTAAACACTCAGTTCAGCAGATTTCTCTGTTGTGTCACTTATGAATTAGTTTGAGCCTAAATCCCATTGTTTCTGAGAACAATCACACCTTTCAGACTGTTCTCAATGAATATCTTGGAAGCGGAAGGCATCTCAAAAATCTTTAATCAGTAGCAACACAAGTGGTGAATTCAACCAACTAGATACTGTCATCAAACAAACCAACCAACCAGATATTGTCATCCAACCAACCAACCAACCAACTGGATACTGTCATCCAACCAACCGGATTCTGTCATCAAACCAACTAACCAATCGGACACTGTCATCCAACCAACAAACCGGATACTGTCATCCAGCCAACCAACCAATCAGATACTGTCATCCAACCAACAAACCAGATACTATCATCCAACCAATCAGATACTGTCATCTAACCAACCAACCAATCAGAGACTGTCATCCAATCAACCAACCAATCGGATACTGCCATCCAACCAACAAACCGATACTGTTATCCAACCAACTAACCAATCAGATGCTGTCATCCAACCAACAAACTGGATACCGTCATCCAACCAACCAACCAACCAGATACTGTCATCCAACCAACCAATCAGATACTATCATCCAACCAATAAACCAGATACTGTCATCCAGCCAACCAACCAACCGGATACTCTCATCCAACCAACCAGCCAACTGGATATTGTCATCCAGCCAACCAACCAATCAGACACTCTCATCCAACCAACCAAACAACCGGATACTGTCATCCAACCACCAACTCACCAGATATTCTCATTCAACCAACCAACAACTAACCGGATGCTGTTATCCAACCAACCCACCAGGCGGATACTATCATCCAACCAACCAACCAGGCGGATACTATCATCCAACCAACCCACCAGATATGCTTCGCACCACCCAAGTGAATAATGTTAATTTCAGTGCCAGTGTGCTGTCAGGTACAAAGCTGTATGTCTCAATGGCTGACAGATCAAACGTGTCAAACTACACAACCCTTTGTATGTTTGCAACGAGTACAACCTGTACTCAACCAAACCATGTAAGCAAAACTCAGATCATAATGTCAAGTGAGATGTGACTCGGGAAATTGACAACACTTCGAGTCATAGAGTCATAGAGATATACAGGATGGAAACAGACCCTTCAGTCCAACTCATCCATGCCATGCAATCCCACCTGCCAGCACCCGGCCCATATCCTTCCAAACCCTTCCTATTCATATATTCATATTCATTCCTGAAGAAGGGCTTATGCCCGAAACGTCGATTCTCCTGCACCTTGGATGCTGCCTGGCCTGCTGTGTTTTCCAGCAACATATTTTTCAACTCTGGTCTCCAGCATCTGCAGTCTTCACTTTCTCCTATTCATATATCCATCCAGATGCCTTTTTAAATGCTGCAATTGTACCAGCCTCCACCACTTCCTCTGGCAGCTCATTCCATACACGTACCACCTTCTGCATGAAAGAGTTGCCCATTAGGTCCTTTTTATATCTTTCCCCTCTCACCCTAAACCTATGTCCTCTAATTCTGGACTCCCCGACCCCAGGAAAAAGACAGTCTCTTTACCCTCTCCATGCCCCTCATGATTTTGTAAACCTCTATAAGATCACCATTCCACCTCCGACGCTCCAGGGAAAACAGCCCCAGCCTGTTCAGCCTCTCCCTGTAGCTCAAACCCTGGGAACATCCTTGTAAATCTTTTCTGAACCCTTTCAAGTTTCACAACATCTTTTCGATAGGAAGAAGACCAGAATTGCACGCAATATTCCAACAGTGGCCTAACCAATGTCCTGTACAGCCACAATATGACCTCCCAACTCCTGTCCTCAATACTCTGACCAATAAAGGAAAGCATACCAAACACCTTCTTCACTATCCTATCCACCTGCAACTCCACTTTCAAGGAGCTATGAACCTGCACTCCAAGGTCTCTTTGTTCAGCAACACTCCCTAGGACCTTTCCATTAAGTGTATAAGTCCTGGTAAGATTTGCTTTCCCAAAATGCAGCACCTCACATTTATCTGAATTAAACTCCACCTGTCACTTCTCAGCCCATTGGCCCATCTGGCCAAGATCCTGTTGCAATTGGAGGTAACCTTCTTTGCTGTCCAGTAGACCTCAAACTTCGGTGTCATCTGCAAACTTACTAACTACACCTCCTATGTTGAACAATCCCAAGTGTGCTATGAATTACAGTACATCATTGATCAGTTGGGCTCCCAATGTAGTTCACGTACCTTGTGTTGTGATTGGAACTAGGGCCAGGTAGATCCCATTCACTATGAGATCCCCAACTGGGGTTTTTTACCTGGATCAATCAGGGAGTCCTGGCTGACAGATAGCAATAGGAGAGTCAGAGAGACTCCTCATTCTAGGGACTGGCTCTGAACTGGCTGGCCAGAGTCCATGTACAATGCACATGGAAATCCAGGCTGACTTGGTAACAGGATAGTGCCCTCTGTGCAGTCATCTCACCTTGCTAGAAGCTAAATAGATGTTGAGACTTGTATCAAAGTCTTGTAGCTTTTTTAAAATTAAACAAATCTCAAAAACCAAAGAGACAATAGTTCCCTGGTCCATTCTCTGGGACAAAACTTTGACCAATCAGAGTTGACTTGCCGACTAATCAATATCTGTTCCATATACGAAGTAAATTGTTGTTCTTTTTGAAATGTGTCACTCTTGCGTTCCATCCTGATGAGTGGAAGCTGCAAAACTCTGACACCATGTTTCTTTGCTCAGTAACCTTCAGGTTCCCTACTATCAAGTGGTTAAGGATTATTGTATCCAGACACATCCTCCATCATATCTTATTGCTACAATTTTTGGTCAGGTTTTTATCTTAACATTAAAAACATTTATTTTAAAAACTTTGAGAGTGGAAATCCAATATGTAAACACTTGCCTGTTACATTGTAGTTACAGTCTATGCTCTTTAGAGGGTGCACTTTAAATACTGTCTCTCAATTCTGTTGCCTGTCCATCATTCCTGAAAAAACTGTCTATTGTCACACGTTACATCCCTAAAGTACCAAACATTGAGACAAAAGCCAGTTACAATCTGTTTTGTTTATCTAGAACATAAAACATAGAACAGTACAGCACCGAACAGGCCCTTCAGCCCACGATGTTGTGCTGACCACTGATCCTCATGTATGCACCCTCACATTTCTGTGACCATATGCATGTCCAGGAGTTTCTTAAATATCCCCAGTGACCTTGCCTCCACAACTGCTGCTGGCAACGCATTCCACGCTCTCACAACTCTCTGTGTAAAGAACCCGCCTCTGACGTCCCCTCTATACTTTCCTCCAACCAGCTTAAAACTATGACCTCTCGTGTTGGTCATTTCTGCCCTGGGAAATAGTCTCTGGTTATCGATTCTATCTATGTCTCTCATTATCTTGTACACCTCAATTAGGTCCCCTCTCCTCCTCCTTTTCTCCAATGAAAAAAGTCCAAGCTCAGTCAACCTCCCTTCATAAGATAAGCCCTCCAGTCCAGGCAGCATCCTGGTAAACCTCCTCTGAACCCTCTCCAAAGCATCCACATCTTTCCTATAATAGGGCGACCAGAACTGGAAGCAGTATTCCAAGTGCGGTCTAACCAAAGTTTTATAGAGCTGCAACAAGATCTCACGACTCTTAAACTCAATCCCCCTGTTAATGAAAGCCAAAACACCATCTGCTTTCTGAACAACCCTGTCCACTTGGTGGCCATTTTAAAGGGATCTGTGTACCTGCACACCAAGATCCCTCTGTTCCTCCACACTGCCAAGCATCCTATCCTTAATCCTGTACTCAGCTTTCAAATTCGACCTTCCAAAATGCATCACCTCGCATTTGTCCAGGTTGACCTCCATCTGCCACCTCTCAGCTCATCTCTGCATCCTGTCAATGTCACGCTGTAGCCTACAACAGCCCTCTATACAGTCAACGACACCTCCAACCTTTGTGTCTTCTGAAAACTTGCTGACCCATCCTTCAATCCCCTCATCCAAGTCATTAATAAAAATTACAAACAGTAGAGGCCCAAGGACAGAGCCCCGTGGAACACCACTCACCACTGACTTCCAGGCAGAATATTTTCCTTCTACTACCACTCGCTGTCTTTTGTTGGCCAGCCGATTCTGTATCCAGACAGCTAAGTTCCCCTGTATCCCATTCCTCCTGACCTTCTGAATGAGCCTACCATAGGGAACCTTATCAAATGCCTTGCTGAAGTCCATATATACCACATCCACAGCTCGACCCTCATCAACTTTTCTAGTCACATCCTCAAAGAACTCGATAAGGTTTGTGAGGCATGACCTGCCCCTCACAATGTCCTGTTGACTGCATTTAATCAAGCTATGCTCTTCCAGATGGTCATAAATCCTATCCCTCAGACTCCTTTCTAACACCTTGCAGATGACAGACATGAGACTTACTGGTCTGTAATTGCCTGGGGTTTCCCTATTTCCTTTCATGAAGAGAGGAATTACATTTGCCTCGCTCCAGTCCTCAGGTACGACTCCAGTGGAGAGCGAGGATGCAAAGATCTTTGCAAGTGGTGAAGCAATCGCATTTTTCATTTCCCAAAGCAGCCGAGGACAAATCTGGTCCGGGCCTGGCGACTTGTCAATCTTAATGTTTGACAAAATTTTCAGCACATTAGCTTCCTCTATCTCTATCCATTCCAGCATGCATACCTTTGTAATTTCATTCACTACAAAGTTCATTTCTTTTAGGGCAAAAAACTCATTTAGGGCTTCCCCTACCTCCTCAGACTCCACACACAAATTCCCTATGCTATCCCTGATCGGCCCTACTCTTTGTTTGACCATTCTCTTATTCCTCAAATAAGTGTAAAATGCCTTTGTGTTCTCCCTAATCCGTTCTGCCAAGCCTTTCTCGTGCCCCCTCCTGGCTCTCCTCAGACCATTTTTGAGCTCCTTCCTCGCCTGCCTGTAATCCTCTAGAGCTGAGCTTGACCCTAGCTTCCTCCACCTTATGTAAGCTACCTTCTTCCTTTTGACGAGAATCTCCACTGCTTTCGTCATCCAAGGTTCCTTTATCTTACCACTTCTTGCCTGTCTCAGAGGGACATATTTATTCATCACTCACAACAACAGTTCCTTAAACAGTCTCCACATGTCTATAGTGCCTTTACCATGGAACAATTGTTCCCAATCCATGCTTCCTAACTCATGTCTAACTGCATCATAGTTTCCACTTCCCCAATTAAATATCCTCCCATTTTGCCTAATCCTCTCCTTTTCCATAGCTATGTAGAATGTGAGGCAGTTGTGGTCACTACCACCAAAATGCTCTCCCACTACAAGATCTGATACCTGCCCCGGCTCGTTTCCGAGCACCAAGTCTAGAATGGCCTCTCCTCTCGTCGGCCTGTCAACGTACTGAGTTAGGAAACCCTCCTGAACACACCTTACAAAAACAGCTCCATTCAAATCTTCTGCTTGAAGGAGGTTCCAATCAATATTGGGAAAGTTAAAGTCACCCATTACAACAACCCTACTACGTCCACACTTTTCCAAAATCTGCCGACCTATGCTTTCTTTCATTTCCCTGCTGCTATTGGGGGGCCTGTAGTAAACCCCTAATGAGGTGACTGCTCCCTTGCTGTTCCTAATTTCCACCCTTACTGACGCGGTAGGCAGATCTTCCTCGACAATGGAAGCCTCTGTAGCTGTGATACCCTCTCTGATTAGTAGTGCTACACCCCCTCCTCTTTTTCCCCGCTCCCTATTCTTTTTTAATGCTCTAAACCCTGGAACATCCAGCAACCATTCCTGCCCCTGAGAAACCCATGTCTCTGTTATGGCCACAACATCATAGCACCAGGTACTGATCCATGCTCTAAGCTCATCACTTTTATTCCTGATTACCTTGCGTTAAAGCAAACACACTTTAACGGATCCCTTGTTTCCTTCCCAGGAAAATCCTTCCCACTAGCTGGTCTACCTCTTGCTATTGCCTCATCTGCATCAACTCTCACCTCTGGTATACAGCTCAGGTTCCCACCCCCCTGCCATACTGGTTTAAACCCTCTCAAACTACTCGAGCAAACCTTCTACCCAGGACATTGGGCCCCTTCCAGTTCAGATGCAACCCTGAGATGCAAATCTAAGAAATAATTTGGGTTGGGAATTTAAAAAGTGTGATCAGTTTACAGAAGTATATGTCAGTGATGCACTCTAACGTACCCCTGGGTGTACCCATGTCAGATAGCAACCTTGCATATGCTAAACCTGCGGAAGCTCTCAGTTAGGCTTGTCACAGCTCCCTGGGGAGTAAAACACCAGAAATCAAGCCTCCTAGTCATGGAGTCATCACAAAAAAATTAAGATTTTAAAATAAATACACAAAATTTCCAAATTTATCTCATTTTCAGACCCAAGTTAATATACAGTATGACTACCAGGTTGCCATTCTGAATAAGAATTACTATGTATTACAAGTAATTAGACACTATCCACAGGTATTTTGCATCAGTGTTTACTGTGTAAAAGGATATGGAAGATATAGAATGTAGGGAATAGATGGTGACATCTTGCAAAATGTCCATATTACAGAGGAGGAAGTGCTAGATGTCTTGAAACGCATAAAAGTGGATCAATCCCCAGGACCTGATCAGGTGTACCCTAGAACTCTGTGGGAAGCTGGAGAAGTGATTTCTGGGCCTCTTGCTGAGATATTGGTATCATCGATAGTCACAGATGAGATGCTGGAATACTGAATATTGGTTAACATGGCCCCACTGTTTAAGAAGGGTGGTAAGGACAAGCCAGGGAACTATAGACCTGTGAGCCTGACCTCGGTGGTGGGCAAGTTGTTGTGGAAATCCTGAGGGACAGGATGTACATGTATTTGGAAAGGCAAGGACTGATTAGGGATAATCAACATGGCTTTGTGCGTGGGAAATCATGTCTCACAAACTTGATTGAGTTTTTGAAGAGGTAACAAAGAGGATTGATGAGGGCAGAGTGGTAGATGTGATCTAAATGAACTTCAGTAAGGCGTTCAACAAGGTTCCCCATGGGAGACTGGTTAGCAAGGTTAGATCTCACGGTATACAGGGAGAACTAGCCGTTTGGATACAGATTTGGCAAAAAGGTAGAAGACAGAGGGTGGTGGTGGAGGGTTGTTTTTCAGACTGGAGGCCTGTGACCAGTGGAGTGTCACAAGGATTGATGCTGGGCCCACTAGCTTTTGTCATTTACATAAATGATTTGGATGCGAGCATAAGAGGTACAGTTAGTAAGTTTGCAGATGACACCAAAATTGGAGGTGTAGTGAACAGTGAAGAGGGTTACCTCAGATTACAACAGGATCTTGACCAGATGGGCCAATGGGCTGAGAAGTGGCAGATGGAGTTTAATTCAGATAAACGTGAGGTGCTGCATTTTGGGAAAGCAAATCTTAGCAGGATTCATATACTTAGTGGTAAGGTCCTAGGGAGTGTTGCTGAACAAAGAGACCTTGGAGTGCAGGTTCATAGCTCCTTGAAAGTGGAGTCGCAGGTAGATAGGATAGTGAAGAAGGCGTTTGGTATGCCTTCCTTTATTGGTCAGAGTATTGAGTCCAGGAGTTCGAAGGTCATGTTGCGGCTGTACAGGACATTGGTTAGGCCACTGTTGGAATATTGCATGCAATTCTGGTCTCCTTCCTATCAGAAGGATATTGTGAAACTTGAAAGGTTTCTGACAAGACATACAGGGATGTTGCCAGGGTTGGAGGATTTGACGTACAGGGAGAGACTGAATAAGCTGGGGCTGTTTTCCCTGGAGCATCAGAGGCTGAGGGGTGACCTCATAGAAGTTTATAAAATTATGAGTGGCATGGATAGGATAAATAGACAAAGTATTTTCCCTGAGATGGGGAGTCCAGAAGTAGACAGCATAGGTTTAGGGTGAGTGGGGAAAGGTATAAAAGGGACCTAAAGGGCAACTTTTTCACACAGAGCTTGGTGTGTGTATGGAATAAGCTGTCAGAGGAAGTGGTGGAGGCTGGTACAATTACAACATTTAAAAGGCATTTGGATGGGTATATGAATAGGAAGGGTTTGGAGGGAGATGGGCCAGGTGCTGGCAGGTGGGATTAGATTGGGTTGGGATATCTGGTCGGCATGGACGGGTTGGATGTTTCCATGCTGTACATCTCTATGACTCTATAAACTGTCAGCATAGTGGGCGGCATGGTGGCACAGCATTTAGCACTGCTGCCTCACAGCGCCTGAGACCCGGGTTCAATTCCCGACTCAGGCGACTAACTGTGTGGAGTTTGCACGTTCTCCCCGTGTCTGCGTGGGTTTCCTCCGGGTGCTCCGGTTTCCTCCCACAGTCCAAAGATGTGCGGGTCAGGTGAATTGGCCTTGCTAAATTGTCCGTAGTGTTAGGTAAGGGGTAAATGTAGGGGTATGGGTGGGTTGTGCTTCGGCGGGTCGGTGTGGACTTGTTGGGCCGAAGGGCCTGTTTCCACACTGTAAGTAATCTAATCTAATTTCACTACTAATTTAAATTCTAAACCCCTCCACTTACACATACACACACATATATATACATACACACAGACATGCACATGCACAAATAGACACATACACACACATAGACATACACATTCACACAGGGCAGAGGGAAACGTGCAGGCTGTTTGCTGGTTCTTATTCATGGGTTGCTGAGATGTTCCTTCTGCTGTGATTCTGTTCGCCAAGCTGGGAATTTGTGTTGCAGACGTTGCGTCCCCTGTCTAGATGACATCTTCAGTGCTTGGGAGCCTCCTGTGAAGCGCTCCTGTGATGTTTCCTCCAGCATTTATAGTGGCATTTATTACAAATGCCGGAGGATTTGACAGGGGACGAAACGTCTGCAACACAAATTCCCAGCTTGGCGAACAGAATCACAACAACGAGCACACGAGCTACAAATCTTCTCACAAACTTTGAATGTTCCTTCTGCTGGTCAGATGTTACTTCTCAGTCACTTTTCTCCAGATTATTCCATTGGCTTGCAAAAGACACAAGGTGGCTGATTTGCTAATAAAAAGTCTTTGATTAATTAGGTAAGAGCTTAGAACAACTGCTGAAGGAAAGATAAGTTGGTTGGTTTGGGTTTAGGATGGGTTCTGACTGCATTGAACAGAGAGGCATCTCCTGTGCTGGTATAACCTGTTCCCAGCTCCAACCTGCTCAGTTACCAGACAACCAAACACATGATTGTTGGCAAGCAGAAGGCCTTTGACATTTGTAACTGGTCACTAGTCCAGAGACCAATCGATATCTTGTCAACCAGAACTCCATCTGAAGCCAGAACTCTGACTCTTGTTTGCCTTCAAGTAAAAAGTGAGGTCTGCAGATACTGGAGATCAGAGCTGAAAATGTGTTGCTGGTTAAAGCATAGCAGGTCAGGCAGCATCCAAGGAACAGGAAATTCGACGTTTCCTGTTCCTCGGATGCTGCCTGACCTGCTGCGCTTTAACCAGCAACACATTTTCAGCTCTTGTTTACCTTCAACCACTTCAATGACTGCTCATTCAAACAGTTATTTATGATACTTGCCATGAGTTACAGGTTACTTGCTTTTCATGTAGCTATCTTTTCAAAACACTGGTTTTCACTCAGTGCTTTCCTGTTTTAGGTCACAATTGTTTTTGAAAAGCATAAAAATGAAGAAACATGGTCTTTAGAGGCTGCTGTTAGAATATTGAGTTCAGATTTGGAACTTTTTTCGATTGGTCACTAAGGCCATGGAGATTTAGAATTGGATTACTTACAGTGTGGAAACGGGCCCTTCGGCCCAACAAGTCCACACCAACCCACCGAAGCGCAACCCACCCATACCCCTACATTTACCCCCTACCTAACACTACGGGCAATTTAGCATGGCCAATTCACCTGACCTGCACATCTTTGGACTGTGGGAGGAAACCTACGCAGACACAAGGAGAATGTGCAACCTCGACACAGTTACCTGAGGCAGGAATTGAACCCGGGTCTCTGGCGCTGTGAGGCAGCAGTGCTAACCACTGTGCCACCGTGCCGCCCACAATGCGATGTATTAATATGAAAGCTAAGACCTGCTTGCATTACCCATCATTTTCATAACAATCCATCGTGCTTTCTTTCCAATTATGTACTTATCGTTTGGAAGTGCATTTAGTGGTAAAAGTAGGAAATAAAAGCACTATTACAGCAATATCCCATTGACTGCAATGCAATAATGACCAGATAATCTGTCTTTAATGCTATTAAAGGATAATTATACACCAGTGCATTGTAGACAAGTCCCCTGCTCTCCTTCCCTCAATGATTAAGGTTCATCACAATACATTAACGGTGTTAATGAATCCTGATCACTGGAGAGGCAGCACCTCTGACAGTGCAGCACTGCCTCACCATTGGGCTGGAGTGGGACTCAGACTCAAAATCTGTCAACTCAGAGGCCTGAGCTGATGGCCATAGTAATAAACAAGCTAGTCAAGGCAATGAAAAGGCCAGTTTGTGGACACCTTTGGGATTTTATTTGTGACTGAGTGAAATTTGGTATACCTCATAATTTGGAATTTCTGAATAGCCCATAGGATAAAAGATAGGGACACAGCTGAAGCTATTATTCACTGCTTTTGGCCTGACAAGATAATGTTCTAGAACCATAGAATGCTATAGCAAAAATGAAGGCCATTCTGCCCATGTGGTCTCTGCTAGCTCTTTTGGAGATCAATCCCATTATCTCCATATCCCGGGACTTCCCCATATCATTGCAGCATTTCTTTTTCAAGTATTTTTTTTCTCTCTCATTTCCTTCCAAATGGCCATGGGAAACGTGTTTGCAAGGAATTTCCATTTATCACCCTATCAGGACTCTCCAAACCCAAACCACTCATTGCCTGGAAAAGGTCTCCCTCAAGTCACCTCTGGATCTCCTACCAACTCTGTGACTTCTACACTTTAGCCGCTGTTTGTCGGACTCATTGTGACCATGGTTAAGGAACATGAGACAACGAGGGGTTGTTGAGACAGGTCTGTCGTCAAGTGCCATAAGGTTACATGGCTTGCAGACCTGACCCTACCATCCTCAGCTCTCCCTGTCAGGTACTCCGAAGCCTAGCGCTTCCAGGGGTCATGGAGGGGTCACATGAAATTCTCGCATCTGGGTCAGATTCCAACCTTCTCCCTCAGCAACCCCCTTCCACCAACGGCCGGAATGTGACAAATCCTTTAGAACCATGGGAAAAGTATTTGCAAGGAATTTCCAAAGAAACAGTTGGTGTATTAAGTTTTTCAATATTTCCTTGAAATTGACAGAGTCAGCAATTGGTCAAGTGCATGAAATACAATTAGGATGCAATTTCACGGCACGGGCAGTGTGGGATTACACTGACGCAATTCACTGCAGACCTCAGATCAGATAAACCTCCTTGGCACTGAGCAATGATTTTACTGTGTTCACACATGGGGTATAACGCACAGAGAGGTTTCAAACTCGATTGTCGAGAAGATCTCTTCCCTCAGAAACAAAACAAAACATTTTGCCATAATCCAGCATCATACAATTCCCCACTGGAATTTGCTCTTGGAGCCATGACTATTTATTCAGATAAACTCAAGATATACTTTCACGGTTCGGAGAACCAGGAGGTTGGCCAGGCAGTGAATAATTTTCATAGAACAAAGGGAATTGTTGGATGAAAACAAGATCAAAAGACCATCTGGCTCAGCTTCTCCTAGTCTGGCACAAAGAACATAAGATTTGGAGGAGAAATAGGCCATTCAGCCCCTTGAGTCTGATCTGTCTTTTAACAAGATAATGGCTGACCTTCAGGTTCCACTTTTAATCCTTACCCCATATTCCTCGGTTCCTTTAGCGCTAAAAGATCCATGACCTCAGCCTGCGAGCTCTTCTGACTTCGAAAATTCCAAAGATTCAGAACTCCCCAAGACAGGAAATGCCTTCCAAAATGGCAACCCCTTTACCCTTGGGATTTTGATGCCTGGCTCTGGATTTGACAGGCAAACAAACAGCCTCTCAGCTTCTAGTGAGCCCGTTAAGAATTTCACAGGTCGCACAGTTACAAAAATAGTGACACTGTTGACAATCACAGCAATCAATCTATCTGTGGCTAGAATAGAATCCCTACAGTGTGGAAACAGGCCATTTGGCCCAATAAGTCCCCACACGCCCTCTGAAGAGTAACCCACCCAGACCCATTCCCCTACACTTCCCCTGATCAATGCATCTAACCTGCACATCCCTGAACACTATAGACAATTTAGTATGGCCAATTCACATACCTGCAACCCTTTGGACTGTGAGAGGAAACTAGAGCACCTGGAGGAAACCCACACAGACAAAGGGAGAATGTGCAAACTCCTCACAACCACCCAATTTGTACAGGATGTTGGTGAGACCACATTTGGAGTACGCCGTGTAATTCTGGTCGCTCTGCTATAGGAAAAATACTTTTAAATTGGAGAGGGATCAGAAAAGTTCTGCCAGGATGTTGCCAAGATTGGGTGGATTTGAGTTATAAAGAAAAGCTGGAGGGTCTGAGACGTTTTTCACTGGAGGGTCGGAGGCTGAGGGGTGACCTTATGTAGGTTTATAAAATCATGAGGGGGGATAAGGTGGCACAGTGGCTAGCACTGCTGCCTCACAGTGCCAGAGACCCAGGTTCAATTTCCGCCTCAGGTAACTGTCGGTGTGGAGTTTGCACGTTCTCCCCGTGTCTGTGCGGGTTTCCTCCCACAGTCCAAAAATGTGCAGGTTAGGTGGATTGGCCATGCTAAATTGCCCGTAGCGTTAGGTGAGGGGGTAAATGTAGGGGAATAGGTCTGGGTGGGTTGCTCTTCAGAGGGTCGGTGTAGACTTGTGGGCCGAAGGGCCTGTTTCCACACTGTAAAGTAATCTAGTCTAATAAGGTGAATAGCTGGGGGAGTTCAAACCTAGAGGGCATATTTATGAGGAGAAAGATTTAAAAAAGGACTGAGGGGCAATTTTGTTATACAGAGAGTGGAATGAACTGCCAGAAGAAGTGGTAGATGGAGGTACATTTACAACATTTAAAAGACTTTTGGACAGGGATACGAAGAGGAAAGGTTTGGAGGGATATGGGCCAAACACAGGCAAATGGAACTAATTCAGATTGGGAACGTGGTTGGTGTGGACTAATTGGTTTGAAGGGTCTGGTTCCATGCTGTAGCTCTCTGTGTGAGGCCTATAAAACCAGGTGTCACACCACTGCACATTTGTGTGGCAGACAGAATGTGTTTTGGATTGACCAAAGCACCCCACAAATTAAAAGTATCAACCGTACAGACACCGCACAGTAGCAGGGAAAAACAACTTGCAGAGTTTACTGTACATGCTTTAAATCATGGTTTCTGTCACGGCCCACACTGTCTGCAGCCACACATCCACTTTCCCAGGGCGAACTGGGAACTGACGAGAAATGCTGATCTTGCCAACCATGTCCACATCTCAGGAATGGATCAATATACATGTCCCTTTGGAGTTCGACAAACCATCCATTCAGAGTGCATGAGGTTCAGCCTTGAACCTTTGGGGTGGCGCAGTATCTCAGTGGTTAGCACTGCTGCCTCATAGCGCCAGGGACCTGGGTTTGATTCCATCATCAGGCGACTGTCTTTGTGGACTTTGCACATTCTCCCCCTGTGTCTGGGCAGATTTCCTCTGGGTTCTCCGGATTTACTGAGCTTGATGAGATTGAGTATGTTCAGAATACGGACACACTGCCCTCAGCTGACACTGTCTTCTTCAGCAGTCCCTCAGGATTCTCAATGCCAGTGGAGGCTGAGGGGTGGCCTTATACAGATTTATAAAATCATGAGGGGCAAGGACATGGTGAATAGACAAAGTCTTTTCCCCAGGGTAGGGGAGTCTAAAGCTAGAGGGCATAGATTTAGGGTGAGAGGGGAAGGATTTAAAATGGACGTAAGGGACAACATTTTCACACATAGGATGGTGCATGTATGGAATGAGCTGCCAGAGGAAGTGGTGGAGGTTGGTACAATTACAACATTTAAAAGGCATCTCGTTTGGAATATGAAAAGTAAGGGTTTAGAGGGATATGGGCCAAATGCTGGCAAATGGGACTAGATTAGTTTAGGATATCTGGTCAGCATGGATGAGTTGGACCACATAGTCTATTTCCATGCTGTACATCTCTATGACTCTAAAGGTACAAAATAAATAGTTGTTATGACAGTTGCTACCTACTCTCACACCCAAACCCATCTTCCTTGGCCTTGTATGCTATTGTGTTTCAAGTGCTGATCAAATTATTTCCTAAGAGTCTTGAGGGTTCCTGCTTCACCCACCATTTTGAGGCAGTGAGTTCTAGATACTCACCACCCTCTGGGTGAAAAGATATTTTTTTGAATTCCCTCCAAACCTCCAGCTCCTTACTCTAAATCTATTCCCCCTGCCTCATTGTGGAGCCCTCCACTAGGACTCTTTATTCACCGTTATGATATGGGCTGCTTTCAGCACTTCCAATCCAATCTCACTTACTCAGGGTCCCCACTATCAGTGTGTCTCCTTCCCTGGCTCACCATCATCCATCCCTTTGTCTGCCAGACTGGGCTCTGTCTCCACCTGATGACAATTTCTGATGAAGGGCTTTTGCTCAAAGCGTCGATTCTCCTGCTCCTCGGATGCTGCCTGACCTGCTGTGCTTTTCCAGCACCGCCCTCTCGACTCTGATCTCCAGCATCTGCAAGTCCTCACTTTTGCCTCTGTCTCCACCTGTCCACTCAACCATTCCCCTGCCATCAGCATAAATAACACCTTTTCCTAGCTACGGTCAGTTCTGAAGGAGGATGACTGGACTCCAAATGTTAACTCTGTTTCTCTCTCCACACCTGCAGACCTGCTGAGTTTCTCCAACAATTTCTATTTGTGCTGGTTTTGCCTGAAAACATTAAATCTGCAGTTGTACATGTGCACCACGAAAGGGGGGGGGGGGGGCACCATGGGCTCCAGAATCCACTAGGAGCCCAGACTTACACCCGCAGGACCAGTCTTTACACAACTGAAAGAGACCCTTTGGCCCATCGGATCCATGCTGTCATCAAGCATCCATAGATACATGCAGATACAGAGAATTGTAATGCACAGGTACAGGCACTTCAGTCCACTGTGTCTGTGCTGTCTCTTCTAAACTAATCCCATCTGACTGCACATGATCCACATTCCTCTGTTCCCTGTCCCTTCATGTGTCTGGCTAAAACATTGCAAGCATATCTGCTTCTACCACCCCCACAGGAGTGCGTTCCAGGGACCTACCACCTCCTGTGTAAAATTATTCCCTTTAAACATTTTTCCTCTCACCCTAAACTTTGAATTTGATATCCCCCTCCCCCCAGGAAAAAGACTCCAACTATCCACCCTATCCCTGCCTCTCATAATTTGATGCACTTCGATGAGGTCACCGCTCAGCCTCCGACACTCTAGCGAAAACAATCCCAGTCTGTCCAACCTCTCCTTACAGGTAATACACTTCAGTTATAACCCGATCTTCCTTAGCCTTGTATGCTAATCCTATCTTCCTTAGCCTGGTATGCCACTATGTTTCAAGCACTCATTGAATTATTTCTTGAGAGTCTTCAGGGTTCCTGCTTCTCCCACCATTTCTAGATGCCCACCACCCTTTGGGTGAAAAGATATTTTCTTGAGTTCCCTCCAAACTTCCAGCTCCTTACCTTAAATCTCTTCCCCCTCCTCTCGTTGTGGTGCCCTTTTCTAAGACTCCCTATGCACCCTGTCGATGCGCCTCAGAGTTTTGTACACCCCTATCCAGTTCTCCTCCCCTAGCCTTCTCTGCTGGAAGGATAACAAAAGGAGACCATTCAGCTCTTCAAGCCATCTCCCCCTGATCTCCCCCTGAACTTCATTCAGCCATCTTAATTCGATATCTTTCAATTTCCTTCACCAACAAAAGGAGAGTAAGCTCTGGTTTGAGATTTCCAGTTGATGCCCAGCCCCAACAGGAAGAGGGATGAGGGAGCTGCTGAGTGAGGTTGAGAGTGGGGGGCATAGGCCATGGAGGTGGGAGGAGGGGATTGGAGGTGGGGGTGAATGGAGGTAGGGTGGGGGTGAATGAATCCATGGTAGAACTGTGTATTTTGTTTGCTGTATCCATTGATTTAATCATCTTCAATTATATCCTATGACTACAATCCCCTCGCTCTGATTGTACACACCTCTGAATGGTGTTAGACCCCTCTCTGTACCCTGGGGTACTCCTTGCCCCAAATCAAGGCAGCATTAGCAGCTAATCTTCAACATTTTCATCTGAAAGGAACGAGGCGAAATGCATTCTATAAAACTGAGACTGATTTAAAATTGCTACCTTCTTCAGCCGCAGTGAAAGCACATCGATCTGGAACTTTCTCCATGTTTCTCTCTCCACTGACGTCGCCAGACCTGCTGAGATGCTGCAGCATTTTCTACTTTTTGTGTGTCAAACCATTTTGCTACCGATCAGATTCTGCAGCTAAGGGGTGTTTTTGTTTCGTCATTCACAGGATGTGGGTGTCACTGGTCAGTTCTTGCCCCATCCCTAATTGCCCAGGGGGCAGCTAAAAGTCAACCACGTTGCTGTGGGGCTGGAGTCACATGTAGGCCAGACCAGGTAAGGATGGCAATTTCCTTCCCTAAAGGACATTCATGAACCAGATAGGTTTTTCCTGATGATTGGCAATAGATTCATGGTCATCATTAGAGTCTTAATTCCAAATATTTATTGAATTCAAATTCCACCATCCGCCATGACAGGATTGGAACACAGGTCCCCAGAACATTCCCTGGGTCTCTGGATTAATAGTTCAAGCCAAAAGGAAGGTAAGGGTTTCGTGACAGATCAGGCAAGGTGTTTAGCATGCTTGCCATTATTACTCAGACCATTGAGTCTGGGAGTTGGGATTGTGCAGGAGGATTGTACATGTTGAGGTTGCACAGGACATTGGTAAGGCCTCTTCTGCTGGACTGTACGCTGTTCCTTTTAATAGGAAGGCTATTATGAAGCTGGAGAGGGATCGGAAGAGTTTTAGCAGAATGCTGCCGGGATTGGAGGGTTGAGTAATAAGGAGAGGCTGGGGCACTTTCCCCTGGAGCATAGGGGCCTGAGGGACGACCTTATAGAGATTTATAAAATCACGAGGGGTATAGATAAGGTGAATGGCAGATGTCTTTTCTCTAGGGTGGGGGAATTGAAGACTAAGGGGTGTAGTTTTAAGGTGAGAGGCAAAAGATGTAAAAAAAGGCATGAGGGGCAACTTTTTTACACAGTCGGTGGTTTATGTGTGGACTGAACTTCCTGAGGAAGTGGTGGATGTGGGTACAGTTACAACATTGAAAAGACTTTTGGATAAGTTCATGAATGGGAAAGGTTTGGAGGGATATGGGCCAGGAGCAGGCAGATGGGACTAGTTTAGTTTGGGATTATGTTCGGCATGGACTGGTTGGACCGGAGGGTCTGTTTCCGTGCTGTGTGACTCTATGACTCTATCTAATGGAACAAGCCAGAGTCCTGCTCGTGTCCCAGCTGAAGGATCCTGACCATCTCAGCAGACCAGCAGCGTGCTGGCTGGACATTTCCTGTTTGTAAATCTCAGGTTTCCAGCACCTGCAGTGATTGATTTGTATGTTTAGGGGGTCCTGCTGACACAGGGTGAGGAGTGGGTGGGTGGGGGGGGGGGGGGGCGGGGTTGGAGGGACGGGGACAGGTAAACCAAATCGTCACTCTTTGGTGGCACTGTCTGGGGACAGGTGGCCCGAGAGAGTTAGGCAGCATTGCCTTTCCTGAGGTTCTCGCTGTCTCCCAGCCAGCTGGGGGTGGGGGCAGTGCCTCAGTAGAGCGGATGTAATATAATCGGATAAACTCTTTGGCATATGCTGTGAAACATGTTGTACATTTCCGTCATTCGACAGAGCTCGGGGAAGGTTAAGCTGTCATCTGTTTCGAACACTTTCCTCTCCCTCCTCAGTCTCAGAAGCCCTGTAAAATGGCTGCAGTTTTAATGTAGCTTTACTGACAGATTTGGTGACAATTACAAGCCTTGATGACTTTGAGACGGTCTGTTTACAATGAGCTTTTCCAGTGCTTCAGCCGGGACATTTATCCTGCACAGAGGCAGAAGCAGGGAACAAATTAATCAACGAGGTAAAAACAATGACTGCAGATGCTGGGAACCAGATTCTGGATCAGTGGTGCTGGAAGAGCACAGCAGTTCAGGCAGCATCCAACGAGCAGCGAAATCGACGTTTCGAGCAAAAGTCCTTCATCAGGAATAAAGGCAGTGAGCCTGAAGGGTGGAGAGATAAGCAATCAACTCTACCCCACACTGAGCTACTGGACTAAGATGTTCTCCTCTCTCTGTTGGAAAATGGAGGCACTGACTGAAAGGACTTAAAGAATATCCTATCCTTTAATGAACAATAAATCCATCAAAACTCGATACCTTCTGCAGACAAAATGTCAGAGAGACAATTCTGGATAGACAGAGATTTCCATCGGGGACATGACTCCACACAACTAGCTCTTGCGTTGGCGTTGTGTTCTCTGCCACATGGTTATCAAAGGTAGCATTCCATGGAGAGGCCACTTGAGGCCAGAGTAATTGGTCTGCACGCCTGCTAATTCAAAGCAGCATTCACGAGGGCCAACTTTGGTCTCACCCCCACGGGGTTACAGGTCGGAGTGTAGGATGGGGAAGATTCACTCAAATTCCCTGCCAGCCCACGGATGATAATCACTGCTTGTGATGCCCACTGAGTTGATAAGCCCACTGAGCATGGGGGAGATACAGTGGCAGGCTCCACCCTCTGTGAAGAGGACAAGCTGTTGGAATGGTGTGGGGGTGATGGTGGGGAAGGTGGAGGGAGGGTTGGGTGGGTGGGGGGGCGATGACAAGCTTTTCTGAGCAAGCGGCTTTGCCCACCTCAAGGTCTTCTCCAAGCCCTTGCCCGACCCCGGTATGACCCAGGAGCAGGTGATCAGCTCCACTTCATCGAGGCATTGCTTACAGAACAGTGTCACCTCTTGTAATTGGTCCTCCAGTCTCAGAGCAGAGTAACGATGGCAATGCCAGGGGGATTTGAGACGAATGAAGGCCTCAACTACTCTTTTCTCAGCAGATTCTCTCATTGATATCATTGTGAACAGCTCCCAATTTGCCATCCAAGTGAATTTCTGTGAGATCACAGAGACTCTGTATTCCAGAACAGGGCACCTCACCACATTCCTATGAAAATGAGTACAGGAATGGGAACAAGGGTTTTATATCCCAGCATTCCCATAATGACAGCCACACTGTAACCAGGAACAGGAAGCAGCCAATACGCTGCCCAGAGCCCTCAAGCTGAGACCCACGCCCAGGGGCCATCCTACTGGCTATAGACATCATCAATACAAGGGCACAGCCCCTGCAACAAGGGTTTGGTGACCCCTGCAAATTAGGCAGAATGTGGTCAGCACCTCCTCTCCCACACTGAGGAATAAGGCCAGATATACCACCCTCTCCCATACTGAGGAATAAGGCCAGATATACAACGCTCTCCCACACTGAGGAAGATGGTCAGATATTCCCCCTTCTCTCCCACACTGAGGAATATGGCCAGATATACCGCCCCCCCTCCCACACTGAGGAATATGGCCAGATATACCGCCCCCCCTCCCACACTGAGGAAGATGGTCAGATATACCGCCCCCCCTCCCACACTGAGGAAGATGGTCAGATATACCCTCCCTCTCCCACTCTGAGGGAGATGGTCAGACGTACCCCCCCTCCTCTCCCACACTGAGGAAGATGGTCAGATATACCTCCCTCCTCTCCCACACTGAGGAAGATGGTCAAATATACCCCCCACCTCTCCCACACTGAGGAATATGGCCAGATATACCCCCCTCCTCTCCCACACTGAGGAAGATGGTCAAATATACCCCCCACCTCTCCCACACTGAGGAATATGGCCAGATATACTCCCCTCCTCTCCCACACTGAGGGAGATGGTCAGATATACCACCCGTCCTCTCCCACACTCAGGAAGATGGTCAGATATACCACCCGTCCTCACTCACACTGAGGGAGATGGTCAGATATACCCTCCCTCTCCCACACTGAGGGGGATGGTCAGATATACCCTCCCTCTCCCACACTGAGGGGGATGGTCAGGTATACCCTCCCTCTCCCACACTGAGGAAGATGGTCAGCTATACCCCCTCCTCACCCACACTGAGAAAGATGATCAGATATACCCTCCCTCTCCCACACTGAGGGAGATGGTCAGATATACCTCCCCCCTCTCCCACATTGAGGAAGATGGTCAGGTATATCCCCTCCTCTCCCACACTGAGGGAGATGGTCAGATATACCCTCCTCACCCACACTGAGGAATATGGCCAGATTTACCACCCTCACCCACACTGAGGGAGATGGTCAGATATACCCCCCTCCTCTCCCACACTGAGGAATATGGCCAGATATACCACCCTCTCCCACACTGAAGAAGATGGTCAGGTATACCCCCTCCTCACCCACACTGAGAAAGATGATCAGATACACCCTCCCTCTCCCACACTGAGGAAGATGGTCAGGTATGCCCCCTCCTCACCCACACTGAGGGAGATGGTTAGATATACCCCCCTCCTCTCCCACACTGAGGGAGATGGTCAGATATACCCCCCTCCTCCCCCACACTGAGGGAGATGGTCAGATATACCCCCCTCCTCCCCCACACTGAGGAAGATGGTCAGATATACCCCCCTCCTCTCCCACACTGAGGAAGATGGTCAGATATACCCCCCTCACCCTCACACTGAGGAAGATGGTCAGATATACCCCCCTCCTCTCCCACACTGAGGAAGATGGTCAGATATACCCCTCTCTCCCACACTGAGGGAGATGGTCAGATATATCCCCCTTCTCTCCCTCAGTGCGGGAGGAAGATAGTCAGATATAACCCCCTCTCCCACACTGAGGAACATGGTCTGATATAAGCCTCTCCTCTCCCACACTGAGGAATATGGCCAGATAAACCACCCTCCTCTCCCACACTGAGGGAGATGGTCAGATATAGCCCCCTCCTCTCCCACACTGTTTCCTCAGCAATCAAACAACCAGATGCTTCTAATGGTGAAAAAAAACCACCCCAGTTTGTCATCTCTTCAACATTAAAAGTAAGTGTGGAAAGTGAAACTTTAAAAGCCCCCATGTCTCTCGGTTACCTCGGCTGCTGCTCCTTTGCCATCATGTGGGGCCTTTTCCATGGATCTTTGAAGTTCCTCTTGTATGTGTCAGGCAAAATCTTAGCCACCTCTGTGAAGAGATCAGAGTTCAGAGTGGACCAGTGCAGCACTCCCTCAGTACTGACCCTCGGACAGTGCAGCACTCCCTCAGTACATACCCTCGGGCAGTGCAGCACTCCCTCAGTACAGACCCTCGGACAGTGCAGCACTCCCTCAGTACTGACCCTCGGACAGTGTGGCACTCCCTCAGTATTGACCCTCTGACAGTGAAGCACCCCCTCAGTACTAACCCTCGGACAGTGCGGCACCCCCTCAGTACTGACCCTCGGATAGTGCAGCATTCCCTCAGTACTGACCCTCGGACAGTGCAGCATTCCGTCAGTATTGACCCTTGGACAGTGTGGCACACCCTCAGTACTGACCGTCTGACAATGCAGCACTCTCTCAGTATTGACTCTCTGACAGTGCAGCACTCCCTCAGTACTGACCTTGGATAGTGCAGCACCCCCTCAGTACTGACCCTCTGACAGTGCAACACACCCTCAGTACTGACCCTCGGACAGTGCAGCACTTCCTCAGTACTGACCCTCGGACAGTGCAGCACTCCCTCAGTACTGACCCTCGGACAGTGCAGCACTCCCTCAGTACTGACCCTCGGACAGTGCAGCACTCCCTCAGTACTGACCCTCTGATAGCGTTGCTTATTTTCAAACGAGTATCAGTGACCCTGGTTGCCCTGAGTGCAGTATTCACAGTATTAAATCCCGAACGTTTGGTGGAGTGAAGTGTTTTACCTTTCACTGAGTGACATCGGTCAGGGTTATGACCGAAACAGCCTCGCCGTTGTTTCAAATCGGGACAGGGTGTCCCTCCGTTTCTGGGTGGGATGGTGACTAAGCGTGCTCTGTCCCGGCTCCCGAAGCCACACAGAGAGCTGCATTCCGTCCAGTGAGCCCAGGGACCCACAATGCAGTCAATAGCTGTTTGAAAACAGAAAACAAACAAAAGGCAGCCATCAGGTCTTTGGCCTAACGTCAAACACCAATCAATGTCATCTGTCTCTTTCTGACACTCGGCGTCTCACGGCAGGAGAGAGGAGAAACCGTCTGCGCACTTCCTCACGTACAAACATAGATGAAGAAGTAGGCCTTTCGGGCCCTCGTATCTCCTCTGCCATTCAATACAACAAGCTTGATCTGACCTTTGGCCCCCATTCCACCTCCCTGACTGCATTTCTTGTGTTCCTACACTCCCCTAACCATTCAAAACTCAATGTAACTCTGCCCTGACTCTATTCAGAGATCTGGCCTCTGGTTTAGAATTACAAACCCCTAAGGAACAAATTTCTTCTCATCTCTGTTCTAATTGGGAGACTCCTGACCCCATTCCACCCCTCTCCCTAAAGGGGACCCATCCTCTTGGCATCTGCCCTATCAAGCCCCCAACCTCCTCAAAATCCCACGTTTCAATTGGCCCAGACTCCAGTGAGTCCAGGCTCAGTTTTCCCTCCCGCAGGAAGTGGAGGCCGGTTTCTACCTCGCCTTCCATCGGGGCTCCATTATTGATGGATGGAATCGTCGGGTCACACAGCACAGAGCGACCCTTCGGCCCATCGAGTCTGCACCAGCCCACCTACACTATGCCATCTTGAACTGGGGCTGGGAAACCTTGCACCATGACTGCAGCTCTGTCAACCACCGCAGCCTGCATTTATCTAGCACCTTCGATGCAAAACATCCTGAGGTGTCTCACAAGGGTGTGAGCAGAGAGCTGAGCCCCACGGAGAGAGATCTCTGGAGTTGGGTGACCGAGAGATCGGTCAAAGCGATAGATTATAAAGAGCATCCTGGAGAAGGATTGAGAGAGAGGCAGAGAGACTTTGGTAGAAATCCCGGAGCATACAGTTCAGTTGGCAAGAGACCAGAACGCAAAGGAGTTGATTAACTCTGTCACGGATTCCCTGAAAGGTAGTGAATGGAGGTTCAATAATAACTTACCCACGCAGACACGGGGAGAATGTGCAAACTCCACACAGTCAGTCGCCTGAGTCGGGAATTGAACCCGGGTCTCAGGCGCTGTGAGGCAGCAGTGCTAACCACTGTGCCACCGTGCCGCCCACAAATTCGATCATGCTATCAGCACACAAGAGGCTGAGAGGCATCCTTCGGAGTTTTATGGTACGTGGGTGAACACCACGTTCCCCTCTGAGCCACTCACCATCCTGAGTCAGAAATCCTGGAATTCCCTCCCTAAGGGTGTTGCGGGTCAACCCACAGCACATGGACTGCAGCGGTTCAAGAAGGCAGCTCACCCCCACCATCTCAAGGGGCAGCTAGGGCTGGCGCAGTCAGTTCCATCCATGTCCCCTGAATGAAATAAATACAAACTGGCTGAAGGGGTGGTCACTGTGCCCACTGCTCCAGACCTCTCAGTGGCAGTGCTGCCCAGTTATACTCCTGAATAGCTGGCAGACTTGGATAGGGTGGCAGAAAGGCCATCCAGTGTCCAGGGAAATACCGGGTGTGCCACCCCATCGATGGTGATCAGGGGCAGGAAGGGGAGGTGTCCTTTTGCCCACCCAGTACCCTCCAGCACACTCACAACAAAATACATTGAAGACACCATCAAAATTATTCTGGATTTGACTTCAATACTTTTCAAATCTGATCATTTCCAGGTGGATATGACCACAGAACCTGGCAGTTTGGGGCAAAGATAAAATTCTCAGTGAGCAGGGGAAAGGTAGCTCCATCCGCTGTGGGGTCCATTCCCAGGATTGTGGAGATTGTAATAGTATGCGGCTCTCCACAGTCAGGACCCAGCTGTGCACCCCTGCACTCCGAGTGGGACAGTGCTCACTGTGTGGGGCAGTGGTCACTGTGTGGAGCAGTGTTCAATGTGTGGGACAGTGCTCACTGTGTGGGATAGTGCACACTGTGTGGGGCAGTGCACACAGTGCGGGGCAGTGCTCACTGTGTGGGACAGTGCACACTGTGTGGGATAGTGCACACTGTGTGGGGCAGTGCACACTGTGTGGGGCAGTGCTCACTGTGTGGGACAGTGCTCACTGTGTGGGATAGTGCACACTGTGTGGGACAGTGTTCACTGTGTGGGATAGTGCTCACTGTGTGGGGCAGTGCACACTGTGTGGGAAAGTGCACACTGAGTGGGATAGTGCACACTGTGTGGGACAGTGTTCACTGTGTGGGACAGTGCACACTGTGTGGGATAGTGCACACTGTGTGGGACAGTGCACACTGTGTGGGGCAGTGTTCACTGTGTGGGACAGTGCACACTGTGTGGGACAGTGCACAGTGTGGGGCAGTGTTCACTGTGTGGGGCAGTGTTCACTGTGTGGGACAGTGCACACTGTGTGGGATAGTGCTCACCGT
This sequence comes from Hemiscyllium ocellatum, assembly GCF_020745735.1. Lineage (NCBI taxonomy): Eukaryota > Metazoa > Chordata > Chondrichthyes > Orectolobiformes > Hemiscylliidae > Hemiscyllium > Hemiscyllium ocellatum. The sequence continues at coordinate 9,653,101 of NC_083424.1, read as the reverse complement.
GTGGGGCAGTGTTCACTGTGTGGGACAGTGCACACTGTGTGGGATAGTGCTCACCGTGTGGGACAGTGCACACTGTGTGGGATAGTGCACACTGTGTGGGACAGTGCTCACTGTGTGGGACAGTGTTCACTGTGTGGGACAGTGCACACTGTGTGGGATAGTGCTCACTGTGTGGGATAGCGCACACTGTGTGGGATAGTGCTCACTGTGTGGGACAGTGCACACTGTGTGGGATAGTGCACACTGTGTGGGATAGTGCTCGCTGTGTGGGATAGTGCACACTGTGTGGGATAGTGCTCACTGTGTGGGATAGTGCACACTGTGTGGGATAGTGCTCACTGTGTGGGATAGTGCACACTGTGTGGGATAGTGCACACTGTGTGGGATAGTGCTCACTGTGTGGGATAGTGCACACTGTGTGGGATAGTGCACACTGTGTGGGATAGTGCTCACTGAGCTGGCTATGTTTACAGTTTCACCCCCTAATGATACTGCATTTTGCACAACATCAAACAAGCATTTCCCAGGCAGTAATGGGCTCCAGGTGTAGTCACTGTTATTATAGAGAGAAGAGCACACTGTTATGATAGTGGCAAAACCAGAAACCAGGTCAGTTTTAGGAAGCTTGCCCCTTAGGTCCATATTAAATCTTTCCCCTTTCAACTTAAACCTAATCCCTCTACTTTTGGACTCGCCTGTTCAGGGAGGAAGACCTTGTCTATGTACCCGAACCATGCCCCTCAAGATTTTATGAACTGCTATAAGAGGAACATCTCCTCCATTGCCTCGGATCAGATCCATCCTGCAATGAATGTCACCGAAAGACTTGATTGTTGCTTTGCAGTTTGTGGGAGTTTGCTGTGTACACCCTAACATTACAACATCAACTGTTCTCCACGTTCCCTACACCACAACACCGACTGCTCTTCACGTTCCCTGCACCACAACACCGACTGTTCTTCACATTCCCTACACCACAACACTGACTGCTCTTCACTTTCCCTGCACCACAACACCGACTGTTCTTCACGGTTCCTACACCACAACACCGACTGCTCTTCACATTCCCTACACCACAACACCGACTGCTCTTCACGTGCCCTACACCACAACACCGACTGCTCTTCATGTTCCCTGCACCACAACACCGACTGTTCTTCACGGTTCCTACACCACAACACCGACTGTTCTTCACATTCCCTACACCACAACACCGACTGTTCTTCACATTCCCTACACCACAACACTGACTGTTCTTCACTTTCCCCACACCACAACACTGATTGCTCCTCACGTTCCCTGCACCACAACACCGGCTGTTCTTCACGTTCGCTACACCACAACATCAACTGCTCTTCACGTTCCCTACACCACAACACTGACTGTTCTTCACGTTCCCTACACCACAACACCGACTGCTCTCCACATTCCCTACACCACAACACCGACTGCTCTTCACGTGCCCTACACCGCAACACCGACTGCTCTTCATGTTCCCTGCACCACAACACCAACTGTTCTTCACGTTCCCTACACCACAACACCGACTGTTCTTCACATTCCCTACACCACAACACCGACTGTTCTCAACATTCCCTACACCACAACACCGACTGTTCTTCACGGTTCCTACACCACAACACCGACTGTTCTTCACATTCCCTACACCACAACACTGACTGCTCTTCACGTTCCCTGCACCACAACACCGACTGTTCTTCACGGTTCCTACACCACAACACCGACTGTTCTTCACATTCCCTACACCACAACACCGACTGCTCTTCACGTGCCCTACACCGCAACACCGACTGCTCTTCATGTTCCCTGCACCACAACCCCGACTGCTCTTCACGTGCCCTACACCGCAACACCGACTGCTCTTCATGTTCCCTGCACCACAACACCGACTGTTCTTCACGGTTCCTACACCACAACACCGACTGTTCTTCACATTCCCTACACCACAACACTGACTGTTCTTCACTTTCCCCACACCACAACACTGACTGTTCTTCACGTTCCCTGCACCACAACACCGACTGCTCTTCACGTTCGCTACACCACAACATCAACTGCTCTTCACGTTCCCTGCACCACAACACCGACTGTTCTTCACGGTTCCTACACCACAACACCGACTGTTCTTCACATTCCCTACACCACAACACTGACTATTCCTCACTTTCCCCACACCACAACACCGACTGCTCTTCACGTTCCCTACACCGCAACACCGACTGCTCTTCATGTTCCCTGCACCACAACACCGACTGTTCTTCACGGTTCCTACACCACAATACCGACTGTTCTTCACATTCCCTACACCACAACACCGACTGCTCTTCACGTGCCCTACACCACAACACCGACTGTTCTTCACGTTCCCTACACCACAACACCGACTGCTCTTCATGTTCCCTACACCACAACACCGACTGCTCTTCATGTTCCCTGCACCACAACACCGACTGTTCTTCACGTTCCCTACACCACAACACCGACTGTTCTTCACGTGCCCTACACCACAACACCGACTGTTCTTCACGTGCCCTACACCACAACACCGACTGCTCTTCACGTTCCCTGCACCACAACACTGACTGTTCTTCACGGTTCCTACACCACAATACCGACTACTCTTCATGTTCCCTGCACCACAACACTGACTGCTCTTCATGTTCCCTGCACCACAACACCGACTGTTCTTCACATTCCCTACACCACAACACCGACTGTTCTTCACGGTTCCTACACCACAACACCGACTGTTCTTCACATTCCCTACACCACAACACTGACTGCTCTTCACGTTCCCTGCACCACAACACCGACTGTTCTTCACGGTTCCTACACCACAACACCGACTGTTCTTCACATTCCCTACACCACAACACCGACTGTTCTTCACGTGCCCTACACCGCAACACCGACTGCTCTTCACGTGCCCTACACCGCAACACCGACTGCTCTTCATGTTCCCTTCACCACAACCCCGACTGCTCTTCACGTGCCCTACACCGCAACACCGACTGCTCTTCATGTTCCCTGCACCACAACACCGACTGTTCTTCACGGTTCCTACACCACAACACTGACTGTTCTTCACTTTCCCCACACCACAACACTGACTGTTCTTCACGTTCCCTGCACCACAACACTGACTGTTCTTCACTTTCCCCACACCACAACACCGACTGTTCTTCACATTCCCTACACCACAACACTGACTGTTCTTCACGTTCCCTGCACCACAACACCGGCTGTTCTTCACGTTCGCTACACCACAACATCAACTGCTCTTCACGTTCCCTACACCACAACACCGACTGCTCTTCACGTTCCCTACACCACAACACGACTGTTCTTCACGTTCCCTACACCACAACACCGACTGCTCTCCACATTCCCTACACCACAACACCGACTGCTCTTCACGTGCCCTACACCGCAACACCGACTGCTCTTCATGTTCCCTGCACCACAACACCGACTGTTCTTCACGGTTCCTACACCACAATACCGACTATTCTTCACTTTCCCTACACCACAACACTGACTGCTCTTCACTTTCCCTGCACCACAACACCGACTGCTCTTCACGTGCCCTACACCACAACACCGACTGCTCTTCATGTTCCCTGCACCACAACACCGACTGTTCTTCACGGTTCCTACACCACAATACCGACTGTTCTTCACATTCCCTACACCACAACACTGACTGGTCTTCACTTTCCCTGCACCACAACACCGACTGCTCTTCACGTGCCCTACACCACAACACCGACTGCTCTTCATGTTCCCTGCACCACAACACCGACTGTTCTTCACGTTCCCTACACCACAACACCGACTGTTCTTCACGTGCCCTACACCACAACACCGACTGTTCTTCACGTGCCCTACACCACAACACCGACTGCTCTTCATGTTCCCTGCACCACAACACCGACTGTTCTTCACGGTTCCTACACCACAATACCGACTGTTCTTCACATTCCCTACACCACAACACTGACTGCTCTTCACTTTCCCTGCACCACAACACCGACTGCTCTTCACGTGCCCTACACCACAACACCGACTGCTCTTCATGTTCCCTGCACCACAACACCGACTGTTCTTCACGTGCCCTACACCACAACACCGACTGTTCTTCACGGTTCCTACACCACAACACCGACTGTTCTTCACATTCCCTGCACCACAACACTGACTGTTCTTCAGGGGCTGGCCCCCAGTCGCTGTGACATAAAGAACCAAGCAAATGTACAGCCCAGGAATACGCCCTTTGGCCTCCAAACCTGTGCCAATACAAACCCACTGTCTAACCCTATCCCCCAATGCACTGCACAGTGAAGTGAAATTGTCAAATGGCGTTATCAGCTCACAGTATTTCTTCCCATAAGTATATCTGTGGAACATTTTTAAGTGGGCTGTTTATTAGAGGGAAACAAGGACAATCCCATCTCCAAACATAGTGTCACATGCAGTTTGCTGTTTTAACTTGAGCTGAGGCCAGCAGCACCTCTGGAAGGAGCCCACTCTCTGTGTGTTACAGAAAGGCACAAGGGGAGCTTCGAACCTTCTCTTGAACACTTCCTTTTTGAACTGGTATTGGCTTTCATTCCAGTGGGAGCAGACAGCTGCACTTCTAACACAGTGTCAAGGACCACCTGGATACAAGGACACTTTCATTATCCAGCAGGGAGCGACACCAAAAGGATGGCCTGGGGGGAGATGGAGAAAGAGAGGGGAGGGGGAGGGTTGGAGGGAGGGGCAATAACACCATCTCCGATGGTTATGTTTCCCCTGCTGTTCTCCTCATGACCCACACAGTGTTATTTTGATATTCCTGACCCCTTTAGTACCACAAAGATCAGTTAAGTGTCAAAGATTTGACCAGGATGAGCAAATGTTATGTTTCACGGAAAATCAAGTGGACGGCCCCATGACCCAACAGGTCAACAATTCCACTGATGCCTTTAACATTCCTGTTAACATTCCTGCCTGTTCTTCCTTTCATCATCAGCTCAGAGTTCAGACCCTGCACTTCATCAGTTTCTGGAGGGTGGTGATTCAGGGCTGATTCTGAATAGGAAGGAGAATTTGTGAGAAGAATTACTCCTTCGGGCTCCTCAGGATAGTGGGTCATAGACCACTCTCAGCCCTCATTGTTTATGGATTGCACAGGGCAATACTGAACACCGGACTCCACCCTGTAACATCATACCCTGCCATGCTATGCCAATGTCTCACCTCTTTCTCACTGACTTACTGCACTGGCTAGACCATTTCAGCTGGCCACTGTCTACTCCCCCTGTAGCCATCCAATCCCAGCCTTTGGACAGAGGGGACTGCAAGGTGGATTAGCAGATTAGCAAGTGTTCAATCTTTAAACCACTGTACAAAAAGCAACCAACAATGACCAGCGCTCAAATGGTTAAAATATGCGGGTTAGTTGCATCGAATCAGCTGGGCATCGCTTTGTTTTAGTAAATGAGGTTTGATCTAACTGAGGTAATTGAATGATTTAAAAAAGTAAATTCAGCCAACCCATCAGCTCGACCAGTGGATTCACACAGGGGAGAATCCATTCACCTGAAACGTGTCCACTCTCCAGAACTGTGACCTACACCTGAACTGTGACCTACACCTGAACTGTGGCCTACACCTGAACTGTGACCTACGCCTGAACTGAGACCTACACCTGAACTGTGACCCATACCTGAACTGTGACCCATACCTGAATTGTGACCTATATCTGAACTGTGACCTACATCTGAACTATGACCTATGTCTGAACTGATTAACACCTGACCTGTGACCCATACCTGAACTGACCCATACCTGAATTGTGACCTATATCTGAACTGTGACCTACATCTGAACTATGACCTATGTCTGAACTATGATTAACACCTGACCTGTGACCCATACCTGAACTGTGACCCATACCTGAATTGTGACCTATATCTGAACTGTGACCTACATCTGAACTATGACCTATGTCTGAACTATGATTAACACCTGACCTCTGACCTACACCTGAACTGTGACCTACACCTAAATGGGATCCAATCACCTGAACTGTGACCATACCACAGAACTGTAACCTACACCTGAACTGTAACCTACACCTGAACTTTAACCTACACCTGAACTGTGTCTGTACTCCTGAGCCTATTGGGGATTGGTGATGAGGGGTTCCAGAACAGCCTCACACACTCTTAATATGAGAGCAAAGCCATTCAGGCCTGTCCAAAAATATTTCTTCACACAAATGCAATGGAAATCTGGATCTTTCCCCCAGGAAAATATTGAGTTGGGGGTGGGAAGTCCATTGAAATTTTCCAAAATATTATCAGTAATCAGTTGGGCTAACTTCCAAAGTTACAGAAGCAAGGCAGGGATTTTTTTTTATATGTACAGACAGAAGTGACAAGATCTAGAGAGTAGCAAGAAGTATTTGGTGGTCTAATTGTCCAGCATTTGGGCGCAGTAAAGAAATCTCCAAATCTCCCGTGCTGAGCGATGTATGGCATGCGGCTTACAAGAGTTTCTGTGGCTAGTATTTGCTGGAGTAGTTTACTGGCCTATTACAGGGGTCGGATCTCCAGGGTGTCACCTTCCAGACCATTTCTGCTTGGCCTGGAGACTCTCCCACTGTTACCACGTGTTACAGATGTATCAGCAGGGATTACAGCTGTACATTACAAATGCACCTTCCTTAGCTATTGAGTCATGGACTGGAACTTGAACCTGGGGTTTCCTGGCTCAGAGTCCTTGATACCACCTTGTGTCTAGTGCCATAAGTAGATATTGTTAGGAGACAGGATCAGGCATAATCTAACAGAGTGGCAGAACTGACTTGGGGGTGTTGAATGGTTTCTGTAGCATACATAATTCACAATAGTAAACACAGGAGGAGCCTTATAACTCAATGTTAAAATGACCCCTTGTACTGCTTTTGGGTGAGTCATAGATTCATAGAGCTATGCTGTATGGAAGCAAGCCTTTCGGTCAAACTTGTCCATGCCGACCAGATATCCTAAATTAATCTAGTCTCATTTGCCAGCACTTGGCCCACATCCCTCTAAACCCTTCCTATTTACGTACGCATTCAGCCTTTTTAATGTTATCATTGTACCAGTTTCAATCCATACACACACCTGCATGAAAAGGTTGCGCCCCTCAGGTCCTTTTTAAATCTTACCCCTCGCACTTTAAACCTATGCCCTCTAGTTTTGGACTCTCCCACCCTGGGGAAAAGACCTTGACTATTCACCTTATCAACGCCCTTCATGAGTTTATAAACCTCTATAAACCTCAGCCTTACTGTGAATATGTACAATGGAGTGGTCACTGTTAAGTTTTAAAAATTAATGGAAAAGGATCAGCATTTTATAAAAGTTAATATTCTTAAATGGAGTGTGGCAAATGTTAATGCAATGGGACATGAGCTTTCAGAAGTTGACTGGAGTAGATTGTTCAAGTAAAAAGCGAGGTCTGCAGATGCTGGAGATCACAGCTGAAAATGTGTTGCTGGTTAAAGCACAGCAGGTCAGGCAGCATCCAAGGAACAGGAAATTCGACGTTTCGGACCAGAGCCCTTCATCAGGAATGAAGAGAGGGTACCAGGCAGGCTCAGATAAAAGGTAGGGGGGAGGGACTTGGGGGAGGGGCGATGGAGATGTGATAGGTGGAAGGAGGTCAAGGTGAGGGTGATAGGCCGGAGAGGGAGTGGGGGCGGAGAGGTCAGGAAGAGGATTGCAGGTTAGGAGGGCGGTGCTGAGTCCAAGGGAATCGACTGAGACAAGGTGGGGGGAGGGGAAATGAGGAAACTGGAGAAATCCGAGTTCATCCCTTGTGGCTGGGGGGTTCCCAGGCAGAAGATGAGGCGCTCTTCCTCCAACCGTCGTGTTGTTATGTTCTGGCGATGGAGGAGTCCAAGGACCTGCATGTCTTCGGTGGAGTGGGAGGGAGAGTTAAAGTGTTGAGCCACGGGGTGGTTGGGTTGGTTGGTTCGGGCGTCCCAGAGGTGTTCCCTGAAGCGTTCTGCAAGTAGGCGGCCTGTCTCCCCAATATAGAGGAGGCCACATCGGGTGCAGTGGATGCAATAGATGATGTGTGTGGAGGTACAGGTGAACTTGTGGCAGATATGGAAGGATCCCTTGGGGCCTTGGAGAGAAGTAAGGGAGGAGGTGTGGGCGCAAGATTGTTTGCAGGTAAAGGAATAACTAACAAGTGGGAGGATTTCACAGTGAGATAGCGAGAGTTCAGAAACACTATATGTTCCTGTAAGAGGGAAGGGTCAGGCTGGTAAGAGTAAGGAACAATGAATGAATGAAGGTATTGAAGTTCTAGTCAAGAATAAGAAAGAATCGTATAGACAACAGAGATCAAATGAATCTCTCGAAAAGTATAAAGAGTGGCAGGGCATTCTTAAGTGGGACATCAGGAAGGAGAAGAGAGAATATGAGATAGATTTGATAGATAAAGTTAAAGATATTCCAAAGAGATTCTACAAGTTCATTAAGAGCAAATGAGCAACTAAAGGAAGAATAGGGCTCCCTAAAGATCAATGAGGTCATCTATATGCTGAGCTTCAGGTGATGGGAGAGGTACTAGACTAATATTTTGCATCAGATTTTACTGTGGAGAAGGAAAGGAGGCTAGAGAACTCAGGGAAATCAATATTGATGCTTTGGAAGCAGCTCGCATCACTGAAGGTGCTGGAGGTTTTAGAAAACATTAAGGTGGATAAATCTCCAGGACTTGATCAAGCATGTCCCAGGACATTGTGGAAAGTTAGGGAAGAAATTAAAATTAGAATTACTGTCACACTTACTTACTTGCAAGGCCTCTAGCAGAAATGTTCATGTCATCTATAATCATGGGTGAGGTGCTGGAAGACTGGAGGGCGGCTGATGTTGTGCCTTTATTGAATAAAGACTGTAAGGAGAAGCCTGGGAAGTGTAGACAGCTGAGTCCGGCATTGATGGTGGGTACATTTTTGGAGGGGATTCTGAAAGGTAGGATTGAGATGGATTTGGAGAGGCAAGGACTAATTAGGGATAGTCAGCATGGCATTGTGGGAAGGAATTTGTGTCTCACAAACTTGATTGAGTTTTTTGACTGTGGAAGTAACCAAAAAGATTGAAGGGGGTAGAGCAGTTGACATTGTTTACATGGACTTTAGTAAAGCCTTTGCCAAGATTCCGAATGATAAGCTAATTAGTAAAGTTAGACCACATGGGATTCAGGGTAAGCTTACCAACTGGATATACAATTGGCTTTGGCTTTCAGGTAGGAGCCAGAGGACTGTGTTTCTTGGACTGGAGGTCCGTAACCAATGGTGTTCCACGGGAATCGATGCTGGGTCCGCTTCTGTTTGTCATTTATATAAACGATTTGTGTGAGAATATTGGAGGCTTGGTTAGTAAGTTTGCTAATGACACCAAAATTGGAGGTGGACAGTGAAGAAGGTTATTTAAGGTTACAAATGGATCTTGATCAATTGAGTCAAAGGACTGAGAAGTGGCAGATGGAGTTTAATTTGGATAAACGTGAGATATTGCATTTTGGTAAAACAAACAAAGGGCAGGATTTATGGAGTTAATGGTAGGGCCCTGGATAGTGTTGTCGAACAGGGAGCCCCAGGGGTTCAGGTACATAATTCTTTGAAATTTGCATCTCAGGTGGACAGGGATGGTGTTGATCACACTTGCCTTCATTGCTCAGACCTTTGAGTCTAGGTTGTCAGGAGACCATGTTGGGGTTGTACATGATGTTGGTCAGGCCCCTTCAAGAGCACTGTGTGCAGTTCTGATCGCCCTATTATAGGAAGGATATTATTAAATTGGAGAGGGTTCAGAAAAGATTTAACAAGATGTTGCTGGGAATGAAGGGTTTGAGTCACAAAAAAGGCTGGAGAATTGGGGTCTTCCTTCACTGGCATGAATGAGTTTGAAGGATGTCCTTATGGAGGTTTATAAGATCATGAGGGATACAGATACGGTGAATAGCTAGGAGTTCAAAACTAGGGGGCATAGATGAGAGGAGAAAGATTTAAAAAGGACGTGAGGGGCAATGTTTTTACACAGAGAGTGGTTTGTGTGTGGAATGAATTGCCAGAGGGAGTGGTGGGCGCAGGTAAAGTTACAACATTTAAAAGACACTTGGATAAGTACATGAATGAGAAAGATTTGGAGGGATATGGGACAAACCCAGGCAAGTGGGACCAGTTTAGTTTGGGATTATGTTTGGCACAGACTGATTGGGCCAAAGGGTCTGTTTCCATGCTATGTGACTCTATGACTCTATAAGTGCAACATATGATTGTGGAACTAACACAGAAAATTCCGGAGAAACTCAGCGGCATCAGTGAAAAGAGAAATAGACTCAAGGTTTTGACTCTGGTGTGAGTCTTTTTCAGATCTCAGGCATTCCCTGTGTTTGTTTCAGATTTCCAGCATCCAGAGTAATTTACATTGCCAGCGTGTGGAGGAGATTGTTTGTGAAGACATTGGTGCAGTTAAATGGATTGTGTTTGAAACAGTTCAGCCATGAAGCTACAGCAAGGAGTAGAAAAGCAACCGTGGTGTGTGGGAGGAAACAGAAGGGAAAGAGGCGAGGAAGGAATGAATCAAAGAAAATGAAGAATTCAGGATTTGAGACAACTCATACGAAGACTGTGCAATCGGACTTGTGATTTATACTACGGGACATCTTTCATGTTGTAGCCATTGACAGGGTGTGAACAAACAGTGAGGGAATGAGAAATTTTCCCATGGTGTTAATGTGTGATTCTTTGCTGGCCTCTTCAACACAGTTCCCCGCAATACTTTCGCAATCCCAGGTTAAAAAAAAGTGATTTTTATCCATCTGTCAATCCACATATGTTAACATTTTAAATTGCCCCAAGAAACCTTTTGACCTAAATTGGTTCCCGAGCAAGGAAAGAGACCACATTTGGAACAGATGTTTCCTATTGTATGTGTTGTCAAGGTCTGAGTGTACAGCTGGTTAACGGTGTCCCTAAGTCACAGCACACAGAGGGCAATTTAAGAAAAATAAATTAGATTCAACCTCCCTAACACCATGTTAAACAATGTTGAACTAAATATAAAAACATCCTTTTTTCATTCCTGATTTCATTTGAGACCCAACATCAAGTTGAAAAAGCAAGTTTTTTTTTGCAAAATAACCTATGCATTAATGTTTCCCAAACTCTTCCCAAAATGATTCTTACTTCTTAATTCATTCACATGATGTGGATGTCACTGGCTGGTCTTCATTAACCTTAAACTGAGTGGTTTACCAGGGTTTTACTGTGGGTTTGGATTCACATGTGGGCCAGACCGAGTAAGGATGGTAGATTGCCTTGCCATAAGGACCATTGGTGAACCAGATGGGTTTAAAACATTAGACAGGGAAACAAATTGTTATTTTACATCATACAAGCTTCTTCAATTCCAGTTTCTTTAATGAATTTGAATTTCATCCACTGTCACGATTAGAAACATGTGCCCGGAATGTTAGACTGGGCTTATGAACTAGACTAGTCTAGTGACATTACCATGGGTAACATCAACATGGGTCCTGATGCCAATAAAGACAAGGCAGTTGCATTCTGGTGATATATTTATGACTTTCTGTGTATATCGTAACATATATAGAGCTGGACATCTGCAATGACAACGTCATTGACCAGTCTGTCACCAGTCGCCAAGCCTGCATCTACACCAGTTGCTGTCACTTTGGGAAATCACTTGGGGAGCTCCCTACCCTATCTACATCAATATTAACCTTAATCCTAACCCAAACCCTAATCAAACACCAAGCTTAACTCCAACCCCCACCCCAACATAACCCTACATTGCTATTCACCTGATTCGGGATTCTGGATCAGTGGTGCTGGAAGAGCACAGCAGTTCAGGCAGCATCCAACGAGCAGCGAAATCGACGTTTCGGGCAAAAACCATTCATCAGGAATAAAGGCAGTGAGCTGGAAGCATGGAGAGATAAGCTAGAGGAAGGTGGGGGTGGAAAGAGAGTAGCATAGAGACCTGGGGGTTGCAGTGGGAGAGGGACTCCCTGAGATTCTTGTAGAGAGAGGAGGAAAACATCTTCAAGGCAGGCATCCTTGCAAGAGGATTCGCAGTCGGGTTAAAATCAACGAGGTAAAAACAATGACTGCAGATGCTGGAAACCAGATTCTGGATCAGTGGTGCTGGAAGAGCACAGCAGTTCAACGAGCAGCGAAATCGACATTTCGGGCAAAAGCCCTTCATCAGGAATAAAGGCAGTGAGCTGGAAGCATGGAGAGATAAGCTAGAGGAGGGTGGGATACCACAATCAATCATAAGGTCCAGCGCTGGTGATGAACCATTTATAACTGTTGTGTTATGGACCAGGCTAGACTCCCCTCAAAATATTTTCAGAAGGAACCCTAGACCCTAACTTTTTCTTATTTTAAAGCCAGATGTGAAGTGGGTGTTCCAGGTGTGATGCAGCTGGTCAAACCACTCGGCTTTAAGCAAAACTGAATTTATTTAAACACTGAAGTTGAAACATGAGCAAATGAAAGCAGAATTTAGAATGACTTAACTATTTGAAAACTTAACTGATTGGTACAGTAATATTACTAATTAACTGTTCTAATGCGATAACATCCCATAAACACACTCTTTGGCAAAGGGATAAATTCAAACACAAATTTTACAGGCAGGATGAAACAACATCCAGAGATTTCAGAGAAAGTCAGAAGGACCTTATGCTGAAGTTTGCAACTCTTCTGCTACTCAAAACTCTTTGTGACTGCTACAGTCAAAAGAAAAACTAGAAAAAAAAACTGAACAGAGAGAACTGGCCACTTCCCTCCCATTGTCAAACTGTTCAACTCCATTAACTCTTTAGCATCTCTCTTAAATACGGTTTCTCTTAAATAAAAACCAAGGACAAACTAACCTATTTAAAGTGACAGCATCGTCACAGGAAGAATAGAAGGAGCCGGGGGATTATGATGATTTTATTTCCCATGATCCCTCTTCTCAGGGTGGGGTAGAGGGGGGATGGGGAAGACAAGATCTGAATCATGCTCCACTACTGACTTCAGCAGAATCTGACACACTGAAGTCTTTTCTCACCTTCAGTCCTCACTTACCAATTACTCGCTAAAGCTGTTTACTTTACATCAGAATTTGAGTACCGACAACTGTCAGTAATTACTCTTGAACACGTCTTTCCAATTGTGGCAATTGGGCATGACTGTATGTTGCAGGAAATGTCTAATACCACAGAGATGTTGCTGTAATGGGGCACAGATGTATCTCTTCAGCTGAATGTCCCGGTTTGGCTAATCTCAGCAAAGTGGCAAAACACACAGAACGTTTCAAATTCTCTTGCCTCTCATCCCTGAAGACACGACAGTGCTTCAGTAATCCTTCATCCTTTCTACAAGTTGTGCAAAAGAATATCCCAAGCTTCTGCTCTCCAGTCTCTGACATTCCTGAAGCAACCTGCTATCTCAGCTTCCTTCTGTGAACTGTTTGTTGCCCCATTGCTGGACAGAGATATTGCTGAAAAGTTTCATCAAGACAAATGCAAGAATTCCAAATTTCACAATAAGTCACAAATAATGCTACAGGAAAGAGCTGATTGGTCGACAAGTCAACAATAACTGGTCAAGGCATTGCCATGTAGAGAGCAATGGGGACCTCTGGGTTCCCCAAACCCCTGGGAAATCTCAAAAAGGTGCAAGGCCTTTTGTTCACAGCAAACGTGCGTCACTTTGGAGGAGTGTGTTAGAATAGAAGGTCTCAGGTAAGGAAGACAGGGATGGGAATTCCAGCTGCTTCTAGCTGAGGCACAAGTTGGGCAATGTTACGGAAATGACCGATATGCAGCTGCAAGTTTATATCTGGGTCAAATACAACATGACCCTTAGGAACAGTCTGATTTGGTCTCTGTTTATTGCAGGGGACAGTGATCAAGATTGGAGTACAAGAATGCAGAAGCTATGCTGCAGTTATGCCTGATGAGGTCCCACTTGGAGTTACTGTGAGCAGATCAGCGCACCACATCATAGGAAGGATAGATTGGTCTTGGATGGAGTATACAGTAGGTTTACGAAAATGATACCTGGTCTTCAGCGGTTACATTATAAGGAGAGTCACACAAATGAGGCCTGTTTTCTCTAGAATGTGAAGGTTAAGGGTAAGTCTTCAAAATGTTAACAGGAAAAGACAGGGTACATAAAAATAACTATTCTACTGGGTGAGGACTCAAGAACTAGGGGGAATTAATCCTAGAATTCCATTCAGGAGAGATGTTGGGAAGCACTTCTACAAATGAAGGGTGGGAGAGGTTTGGAACTCTCTTCCACCAACTGCAGTGGAAGCTGCATCACATGTTAATTTAAATCTAAGATAAATATATTTTTGTTGAGCAAAGGTATTTATGGATATGGGTCAAAGGTAGGTAGATGGAGTTAAGTCACAGATCAGCCATCATCTCTATCATTGAATGAGGGACTGGGGGCTGAATGTCCCTGTGTTCCTATGGGTTGCTGGTAGTGAAGCAGAGACAGGGAGGCCATAGTCTTCAGCCTTTATAATATTTGAGAGAAGGAGATTTCCTCTCAGGCAGCTCTGGATGTTGGGCAATACTGAGAACTTCGAGGGAGATGAGCTCACATCAAAGTGTTAATAAATATCAAGGTGATTGAAGAGTTTGAAATGTTCAATAGAGTGTGGGCGAGCCAGAGGTCCCACACAAGGGGGTGGGACCTTTACACTTGAGAACTAGTCATTCAGGAATGATGCTCAAAAGCACTTCATTGGAAAACTGGTGGAAATCTGGAACGTTGTCTAGCATACGGGGAGTCGATGGTCTGGTGATATTTCTGCTGGACTGTTAATCCAGAGACCCAGGTAACATTCTGGGCACCCAGGCTTGAATCCTGTAACGGCAGATGGTGGAATTTGAATTCAATATGTGTCTGGAGTTAAGACTCTAATGACCACTATAACCAATTGTTGGAGAAACACATCTGGTTCACTTATGTCCTTTAAGGAAGGGAACCTGCCACCCTTACCTGGTCTGGCCTATGTGTGACTCCAAACCCACAGCAATATGGTTGACTCTCAACTGCATTCTAGGCAATAAATGTTGCCTAGCCAGTGATGCCACGCTCCTCCAAAATGCTGAGGCTGAGGTGTCAACTGAAAATTCAAAACTGAGATTGTTAGGTTTGAGAGGAATGGGGTTACATGTTTCAGGTTGGTGACCTGAGCTGGGGAGAACCATGTCTTTCTTCAGGTCTGAACCATTATGGGCAGAATCACCCCTTCCCTAGAAGAGGCTGGAGGGATAATAGATAACTGGGTTGACACCAGAGAGATGCCCACTGTAGAAATTAGGCTCTGGGCAACAAGGTCCCTGTAGGACCGTCCTAATCCACTAACTAGTTAAAGCCCTTCACTAGGAAATGAACAATCAGTTCCAAGCCCTGAGCTCACATTAGCCCCATCACTAGCCTTTCACAGCCGCCCTACACACTGGTTAAAACCGGCCAACCTACCTGACAATTTGCCCCAATCTGGAGGTGAGGGGTAGAAAGGATGGGAGAGGAGAAAGGGGCAGCCAATGAAAGCCTATTGCCCTCCTCAACCCCTCTACTCTGGCCTCCCCTCTTCGTACGACCCCAACTGATGATCTTCTGTCAAAAAAAATCCCTCTTCCTATTCCAGACTTCCGGCATCTGCAGTAGTCGGTTTTGAGCTTTGATTAGACAACATTAGTATGGGTGCCCGAGAGGGATTTGCCACAGTGAATATACTCCAAAAGTATTTCATTGGCTTTGGGACAGCCTGAGGTCTTGAAAGGTGCCACACAAATGCAGGATTTTGTTTTTAAGCTACCGAGGACAACTCTGACCCTCCAGCATCTGCAGTCCTCACTTTCTCCTAGCTACTGAGGTACAGTCTAACTGGGTGTCCCATCGAGCTCGACAGGCTGAATGACATCCCCTTGTGTCCATATGTCTGGTCAGGACACATGTCAGATTATTTCGAATCACCAATCACACTGGGTTTGAACCAGGCCTTTGTACAAAAGGCTTTCTTCTCCAATTTGTTTCAGGTTGACACCTTCAATCAGATTTTAAATATTTATAATAGGTTTCAAATAAGCTCCTGTCACTCTGCATATGAGGGGAGGTCTTCAAAGGTCTTGGGGGTGAATGAAACTTATAAATGATGCACACTCATCTGACTTGTCTTGCATACCTTAAAATGGAGCTCCAGTATGATCATTTGGAACACAGGAGTTAGGAGCGGGAGTAGACAAGTCAGCCTTTCAAACCCACTCCACCATTTAACACCATCATGGCTGATCATACCCTGGTCTCAACTCTACTCTCCTGCCTGCTCCCCAGAGCCCTTTATCCTGCTTTTCATCAGAAACATACCAATTCTTTCTTAAACCTGCTGATTGATTCTGCCTCCACTGCCCTCTGGAGCACAGTTCCACAGATTCATAACCCTCTGGGAGAACCTTTCCCCTCTATATCTATGACCTCTTGTTCGATACTATCCCACAACAGGGAGCATCTGTTCGACACACCTTATCAATCCCCTTCAACATTTTACAATACCTCAAGGGGCGGCACAGTGGCTCAGTGGCTAGCACTGTTGCCTCAAAGCACCAAGGACCTGGGTTAGATTCTACCCTCGGGCAACTGTCTGTGTGGAGTTTGCACATTCTCCCTGTGTCTGTGTGGGTTTCCTCCAGGTGCTATGGTTTCCTCCCAAAGTGTAAAGATGTGCAGGTTAGGGTGGACTGGCCATGTTAAATTGCCTGTAGTGTTCAGGGATGTGTAGGCTAGATGCATTAGAGAGGGGAAATATAGAGGAATAGGGTAGGGGAATGGGTCTGAGTGCGATATTCTTCGGAGGGTAGGTGCGGACTTGTTGGGCCAAATGGCCTGTTTCCACACTGTTGGGATTCTATGTTGATGATGATTCAATCAGACCCCTCCTAATTTCTCTGAACTCTAGTGAGTACAAGCCCTTTGAGGTATGATTGATTGTTTTGACTGGATTTTCTCTCTGGGATATTGATTAACCATGCTGATCAGAAACAATTCACTGTATGCTAGGGCCTAGTCACTTCCTAACGGTTAGTTATGGGATTAGACACTGGCAAATCACACAGGTCTTGGGAAGAAATAATGTTTAATAACAAAGCAGAAGGATCATTTTTACTAGAAAGTAGTTTTCTTTCAAACAATTTACACAATACATTTTTTTATTTTTTTAAGTGAAGGAGTCGATTTGCTAAGCAGAAGTCTGAGGCCCCTATTAGGTCTGACAGCACTGGACAACATGATGAGGAGGTGCTGGTGTGGGACTGGGGTGGACAAAGTTAAAAATTTACACAGCACCAGGTTATAGTCCAACCGGTTTATTTGAAAGCACTAGCTGCTCCTTCATCAGGTAGCTAGTGGGGCAGGTACTTAGGACACAGAATTTATACGTAAAAGATCAAACTGTCATACAACTGATGCAATTGTATGAGACAAACCTAGATTGCTGTTAAGTCTTTAATCATTTAGAATGGGGGTGCAGGTTGTTATGGATCAGGCCAGACCCCCTCAAAACATTTCAAGAAGGAAGCCCAGACCCTAACTTTGCTGGCTGTTTTAAGCGGATGTAGAATGGATATTCCAGGAGGGATGCAGCTGGTCAAACCATTTAGTTTTAAACAAAACAGAGTTTACTTACAACATTACCGAATGAAACACAAACAAAAGAAAACAGAATACAGAACAACTTAACCTCTCCAAAAATCAATTGATTATCCCAACGTAATGATGCTGTTCCAAATACTTGCAACAATCCCCATAAACACCCCTTGGCACAAAAGGGAAAATAAAACACAGGGTCTTGCAGGAGAGATGTCAGAGAGAGATCAACGTGGACCTCCATCTTTGGGTTCAGCTGCTTTATAACACGACGGCTAAAAACCAAACCAAAACCAGAGGGAAGCTGAGTTAGGAGAACTGGCCACTCCCTTTTCATTGTACAAGTGTTTTTTTCCAAAACCTTGAAAGCCTGTTGTTTGAGGTAGTACCTGTTAGCTATCGTCAAACTGGCCCTAACACCCTTCAAACGCAGACTTTTCGGACCCTGTGTCATCTACAACCTCACTGAAAAAATGAACAAGGGCAAGATAACCTTGTAAAAGGAGCAATTTTGTCAAAATGTTCTGATTGATTAATATGTAAATCCCAGAATTTCTTTCAAGTCACAGTCCTGAGATAACTTAAAGTTTTATCAGTGGACCAAAAAAGGTGACATATCAGCTCAGACAGCGCGTTAAATATCTGAGGTTAAAGTCTGTCTGTATCCCCAATCTAAATGATTCAAGACTTAACAGCAATCTAGATGTGTTCAACACATCACATCAGCTGTATGACACTTTAGTCTTTTACTATAAGTTCCGTGTCCTATGATCCTGCCCCATTAGCTCCCTGATGAGAGGCGGTGCTCCGAAAGCTGGTACTTTTAAAGAAACCTGTTGGACTACAACACGGTGTAGTGTGACTTTTAACTTAGCATTGAACACACCAGCCAGTGGCTGCTTCTGCATCCAATCAGCACCCCTGTTTCCATCAGCTCCTTTCCCAGCTCAATTCTGGCTGAGTGCAGCCACATATAGCAGAGCAATAGGAGGGCTTTTGTGCTGCAGTGGTAGTGCCCTTAACTCTGGACTCGGGGAGACCCGGATTCAAGTCCCACCTTTGCCCGAGAGGGTGTAACACATCTCTGAAAGGGTTAGTTACCTCAATATGGGCAGCACGGTGGCACACTGGTTAGCACTGGGGTGGAGGGGGATTTGAGAAATGTCCTTTAAGGAAGGAAACTGCTGTGCTTACTTGGTCTGGCCTACATGTGACTCCAGACCCACACCAATGGGATTGACTCTTACTCTGGGCAATTAGGGATGGGCAATAAATGCTCACCCAGCCAGTGAATGAATGAAAAAAGCCTCTGCTGTCTCGCCACCACACTCACTGACTGAGGGGTCACAACAACGTTCAAGCCTCAAAATTGGGGAGAAAACGTGGGAAATAATGAGACAGCACAAATAAAGTTTACAGGATTACAGAGAGAGAGATAGATGTACTCAGACTCAGTTCCTCTTAAACCTTCTTCAGATGTGATCCTACTTTAAAGTCTAAAAATTGCAGAAAGACTGAGAGAGTGGGTGGGGACGGGGACTGAGGAGGGGGTAGGAGGGTAAGGGAGGAAGTACAGTTGTTACAATTAATAAGAACAACATGGTGGGGTCTGTGGGCTTGGGGCTCCAAACGTTCAGCTGGTGATCCAACTTGGGATCCCGCCTCTGACTTTGGGAATTGCTACTCGAAGTTAAGGACAAACTAGGGATAAAGTCACAGAGTCCTAGAGATGTACAGCACGGAAACAGACCCTTCGGTCCAACCCGTCCATGTTGACCAGATATCCCAACCTAATCTAGTCCCACCTGCCAGCACCCGGCCCATATCCTTCTAAACCCTTCCTAGTCATATACCCATCTAGATGCCTCTTAAATGTTGCAATTGTACCAACCTCCACCACTTCCTCTGGCAGCTCATTCCAAACTTGTACCACCCTCTGTGTGAAAATGTTGCTCCTAGGTCCCTTTTATATCTTTCCCCTCTCACCCTAGTTCTCTAGGTCTGGACTGTCCCATCCCAAGGAAAATACCTTGTCTATTTATCCTATCCATGCCACTTATGATTTTATTAGCCTCGATAAGTTCCCCCTCAGCCTCTGATGCTCCAGGGAAATCTGGAAACACCAGTCCACATGGATATAGGTGACAGCTGTCTGTGTGGGACTGCCAGCTTTCTCACTCAATCTGTCACTGAGTCGGACATCAGGTACAGGCTCAGCTGGTATATCCTCCCATTCAAAATCATGAAGACCAATGTAATCAGGTGGTATCCTGTGCCCATTCCCATAGCCGGTTCAGTTGGCACATTGAACCAGGCAGGAAGGTGGCAGGTTGGCAATATGCCACCTTCCTGCCTGCATCCCCTTGACGTGTGTGGTGAGGAGGTTTGTGGATGATCCACTGTTGCCAACTGGGTTCATCAAGATGGATGTTCCTTGCTGCTGACGTTGCCAGACCTGTTGAATGGTCCCCGCAATATCTGTCTTTAGATTAGATTAAATTAGATTCCCTACAGTGTGGAAACAGACCCTTTGGCCCAACCAGTCCACACCGACCCTCCGAAGAGTAACCCACCCAGACCCATTTCCCTCTGACTAGTGCCCCTAACACTACAGGCAATTTAGCATGGCCAATTCACCTGACCTGCACATCTTTGGACTATGGGAGGAAACCGGAGCACCCGGAGGAAACCCACGCAGACACGGGGAGAATGTGCAAACTCCACACAGACAGTCACCCAAAGTTTCAGCATCTGCATTCTGTTCCTTTTTGTAAGGGGAATGGATAATTCACTCAAAGAGATGCAATGGGCTGAATATGAGAAGCAAAGAAAGACTTGCATTTAGATGGGACTTTTCACAACTTCAGGACTTCTCAAAGTGCTTTACAGCCAATGAGGTCCTTCTTAAAGTACAGTTCCTGGTTTTTTATTCACTCTTGGGACTTGGGTGTCACTGCATGGGCCCAGCAATTATTGTCCGTCCCTAGTTGCCCCCTTGAGAAGGTGGGGGTGAGTTGCCTTTTTGAACTACTGCAGCCCACCTGTTGTGGGTTGACCCACAATGCCCTTAGGGAGGGAATTCCAGGATTTTGACCCAGCAACAGTGAAGGAACAGTGATATATTTCCAAGTCAGGATGGTGAGTGGTTTGGAGTGGAACTTGCAGTGGGTGGTGTTCCCATGTATCTGCTGCCCTTGTCTTTCGGAATGGCAGTGGCTGTCTGAGGATCTTTGGTGAATGTGGCAAGCACGGTAACCAATTCGTAAAAAGCAAACTTGCCCAAATTGAAATGTGATCATGGAAATGTACTATTGTGGTGTTCATCTTTAGCATGCATTGCTGGTTAGGCCAGTTCCACAGTCCGTCACTAATTGTCCTTGAGAAAGTGGAGGTGATTGAGAATAACATTTCCCCAACTCCTATTTTCTATGTTTTAATATCAGTGAAACTTATAAACGATGGGCTGGATAAATCTGTTTAAGGGACTGTACAGCGGAAACCTCTAAAATTTCTTGACTTCCACAATTATAATATGTGTGTGTGTGTGTGTGTGTGTGTGTGTATGCGCGTGTGTATGCGCGTGTGTGCGTCTGTGTCTGTGTGTGTGCGCGCCTGTGTGTGTGTGCGCGTCTGTGTGTGTGCGCGTCTGTGTCTGCGTGTGTGTGTGTGTGTGTGTGTGCGCGTCTGTGTGTGTCTGTGTGTGTGTGTGTCTGTGTCTGCGTGTGTGTGTGTCTGTGTGTGTGTGTGTCTGTGTCTGCACGTGTGTGTGTGTGTGTGTGTGTGTGTGTGTGTCTGTGTCTGCGTGTGTGTGTGAGACTGTGTGTCTGTGTTTTGTAAAATATGAGGTTTTAGAACCTCATGCTTCTAAATCCATGGAAAGTGGAATTAAGGCCTGAGCGTTTAAAGTAAACATGTCTCTTTTAAGTAAACAAATGGAGAACTTTGGTAACTGGCCAGACAGCTGTTAGTGAAGAATAAAAGTTAATCACCTCTCCGTTTAAGACCCTTGAGTTATTTTTTACAGTTCCTTAGGCCTACAGGATGCTATCGTTTTATTTTAGTAAAGCTTTTTTTTATTTAACCCTGTCTTTCCGAGTGAAGCAGAATGTTCTTTAATGAAGAGAACACTACAAGAGTTAGCCACTGGCTGGGGCAGATCGGCCTATGGACTATCTTTCTCCCACGGACTAGCTTTCCATTCATGGATTCCATTCTCTGTTTGTCCTTTTGGGTGTTTGGTGTCTACACTCACAACCTTAGAGGCTGCTCTGTCTTTCCAGGCAGAATTATCGCACATAAATGTGAGGTGCTGCATTTTGGGAAAGCAAACCTTAGCAGGACTTATACACTTAATGGTCAGGTCCTTGGGAGTGCTGCTGAACAAAGAGACCTTGGAGTGCATGTTCATAGCTCCTTGAAAGTAGGTTGCATGTAGATAGGAAAGTGGACATTAGACAATAGACAATAGGTGCAGGAGTAGGCCATTCAGCCCTTCGAGCCTGCACTGCCATTCAATGTGATCATGACTGATCATTCCTATAGTATCCTCTTCCTGCCTTATCTCCATAACCCTTGATTCCACTATCTTTGAGAGCTCTAACCAACTCAAGGCGTTTGGTATGCTTTCCTTTATTGGTTACAGTATTGAGTACAGGAGTTGGGGGGTCATGTTGCGGCTATACAGGACATTGGTTGGGTCACTTTTGGAATATTGCTGGTCAATTCTGGTCTCCCTGTTATTGGAAATATGTTGTGAAACGTGAAAGGGTTCAGAAAAGATTTGCAAGGATGTTGCCAGAGTTGGAGGATTTGAGCTATAGGGAGAGGCTGAACAGGCTGGGGCTGTTCTCTCTGCAGCATCAGAGGCTGAGGGGTGACCTTGTGGAGGTTTATAAAATCATGAGGGGCATGGATAGGATGAATAGCCAAGGTCTTTTCCCTGGGATGTGGGAGTCCAGAACTATAGGACACAGGTTTAGGGTGAGAGGGGAGAGATATAAAAGAGACCTGAGGGGCAACTTTTTCACACAGAGGGTGGCTTGTGTATGGAATGAGAGGAAGTGGTGGAGGCTGGTATAATTCCAACGTTTAAAAAGAGATTTGGGTGGGTATATGAATAGGAAGGGTTAGAGACATATGGGCCAAATGCTGTCAAATGGTACAAGATAAATTTAGGATATCTGGTCAGCATGGACAGGTTAGAGTGAAGGGTCTGTTTCTGTGCTATACAGCTCAGTGACTCTCTGACAATATTGAACCCCTTCTTGGAAACATTCAATGTTTTAGCCTCAGCCACATTCTGTGGCAGAGAATTCCATAGGCTGCACTTTGGATGCTGCCTGAACTGCTGTGCTCTTCCAGCACCACTGATCCAGAATCTGGTTTCCAGCATCTGCAGTCATTGTTTTTACCAAAGGCTCACCATTGTCTGGGTGAAGAAATTTCTCTTTATTTCAGCCTGAAATGGCCTACCCCATATCCTGGCCTTAGACTCCCCCACCATTGGGAACATTCTTCCTGCATTGACCCTGTCTAGTCCTGCTAGAATTTTATACGTTTTGATGAGAACCCTTCATTCCTCGTTCCATCCCATGACTTTGTGGAAAGTGAGCCAGGTCAGGAATGGCTCTATTCAAGTCTGCTTTATTGTTGGTGACTGCCCAGTCTCGGTCACCTACAACCTGCAGAATGAGGAGCGACAGACCATCCAAACGTTCTGAGTATCCCACTCTGTATCAAAGCTTATTCATGTTTATTATTCAATTGCTCTCATGCAAGAAACAAAGAAAAAAGACTTGTGTTTATACTGTAACTTATATATCCTTACAACATTCTCAAGAACATCACAACCAACAATTTACTTCTTTTGGCGTGTGGCCACTGTTTTGTAAGCAAACGTTCCCGTTAATTTGTACACAGCAAGTTCCCACAAAGAAGGTCCAAGGTAAGTGTTCAGTGACTCTCTTTGTCTTTGTTCTGGTTAAGGGATAAATGTCATTCAAGACACCAGGAGAACTTTCTATCTCCTCTTCAAATAAGGCCCATGAGAGTTTTATTCCACTCAGATTACCATCTCAGCCAAACGTTGGCATCTCTGACAGTGCAACCCTCTCGCAGAACAGCGACAGAGTGGGAAGTGAACTTGTGACTGACTAACTCTGCGAATGGATGAGACTTTCAAAGGGTTAAATATAAAGAAATCTATTCAAATAATTCAAAAACAAGCTGCTAGTCCCATACTGCCCGGTGTGAATGACATCAGTGTAGCTTGATCATTAGATAAGGCAGCAGAAAATGCTCCTTCTCTTGATATAGGGGCTACACTTGGGGAAGTGAAGAAAGTACAGTTAATGTGGTGTATTAATTGTCTTTAAATCAAAGATTCTGTAGGGTTAAGTGTATTTATAAGCACACACACAACACACACACACACACACACACACACACACACACAAGCACACACACACAGACACAGACATATACACGCACTTGCAGACACAGAAGCACACACACACACACACACACATGCACATACACGTGCAGACACAGATATGCACACACACATACAGGCACACATACAAAAGCACACAGAGACACAGATGGGCGTGCATATGTACATAGATATAGAAACAAACTTACATGTACCTGCACAGAGACGCACAGACATGTATATGTATAAATGCAAACACACACAAACATTTGTATATACATACCCAGACAGACACACAAACAAATACACAGACAGGCATGCATATATATATAGACACCCACAAACGCTTTACAAATACATGCACACAGTCACACAAACAAACAGACGCACACATCGTGCCTTTTATAGTGGCACAGTGTGCAGCTTTGCTGTCTGTGTTAATTTTGCAGGCACGATTTCTCCTCAGAGTGCTAGTAAATATTCATGTTGTCATTATTAGTAAAAGGACACAGTGACATTCAGGTTCTTTGTTCACAGATGATTTAAGACTCTTCATTCTCGGCCAGCTCTCTGTGCTGTTTAAGAATGTTTGAAACGATAATAAGCAGTTGTTCTGCCCATTCATTCCCAGACTCAGTGCTACTTCTAACAGTGTTCCTGGGATGATGGGACTGACACACAGGGAGAGACCGGATCCGTTGGCATATTTACAGGAGTTCAGAAGAATGTCAGCGATCTCATAGACATCTATAAAAATCTAACATGATTAGACAGGGTCAATGCAGGAAGTTGAGTTTTCTAGCAATTTCTGTTTTGTTGTAAGTGCAGGAAAAATTCTTCCCAGTGACCAGGAAGTGCAGAACCAAGGTCACAGTCTCAAGGTCAAATCGCCATATTCTTATTAGACAGCACAGTTGCTCTCTCATTAGGGAGAGGAGATTGCTGGTGGTCTAACCTGAGGGCCACCACGCCTCAGGCCTGGGGAGAGTTTGGAAAGGAGAGCCCTCCATGGTAAACTCAGTCAGCGCAGGAATCGAACCCTGCTCTTGGCATCTCTCAGCATCACAAACCAGCCATCCAAGCTAACTGACCCCTTTACACTCTCCAGACATGGGGTAGGCCATTGAGATGAGGAGTAATGTCTTCACCTAGAGAGTGGTAAAATTATTGTCACAGAAAATGGTTGAGGCCAAAGCATTGGAAACTTTCAAGAAATTTGTATGTTGAAGTTGCACGGGACATTGGTGAGGCCTCTTCTGGAGCACTGTATCCAGTTCTGGTCACCCTGTTATAGGAAGGATATTATTTAGCTGGAGAGGGTTCAGAAGAGATTTACCAGGATGTTGCCAGGTGTGGAAGATTTGAGTTATAAAGAAAGGCTGGATAGGCTGGGACATTTTTCATCAGGGTGCATGAAATTGAGAAGTGAACTTATAGAAGTTTATAAAATAATGAGAGGTATAGATAGAGTTGATCGTAGTTGTCTTTTCCCTAAGATGGGGGACTAGGGGGGCACAATTTTAAGGTGAGAAGAGAGAAATTTTAAGAAGACATAGGAGGCAAATGTTTGACACAGAGGGTGGTTCGAGTGTGGAATGAACTTCCTGAGGAAGTGGTGGACATGGGTACAATCACAACATTTAAAAGATGTTTGGATGGATACATGAAGAGGAAAGGTGTGGTGGGATATGGGCCAGGAGCAGGCAGGTGGGACTAGTTTAGTTTGGGATTATGGTCAGCATGGACTGGGTGGACCAAAGGGTCTGTTTCCCTGCTGTATGACTCTATGACTCAATGTAGAAATGGTTCTTAGAACTGAAAGGATCAAACGAGATCAGGAGAAACTGGAGGGCACTGAGTTGGATGATATGTGTTGTAATGCTGCTGCCTCCTCCAGCTAACAGTACTGTAACTCAGGCCCCTCAAGGACATGGTATTCCCACCCTGGCCAGTTACATTAAAATTACCCCCAGAAGAGAAAAAAGGACCATATTTAAGATTTATTACAGCTTAAAAAAATCCACACAATTTGAAACATTATTGTTGGAATCACTTGAGTTTGGTTCTCCTTGGAATATTTGTTCCTCTCTTTGTTCACAGACACATTATCCTCCTCCTTTCTTGAGAGGGTTTGCTTTATCTCAAATTAAACTGATTTGCAACATCAGAGAGTGACTAATTCTGGCATTCTGACAGATTCAGGAATGAATGACTCCCTGTTTTCATCCAACAATTCCAACAATTCCTCTCCCCTTATTATTTTTAAGCAATGATCCCTGTCAAGGAATTGGTCCGTGCTAAATCAGGTCCTAAATCTCTCTGAGGTTACGGTTAGCAGAGCGTTGTGTGAGTCAGTGTAGATCGCACTGAGGGAAAACTGTATTGTTGGTATTGTGTGGTGTTAAACTGAAGCCCTATTCAGATAGATACAGCCACAGGAAGAGGGTGAGGACTGCAGGTGCTGGAGAGTCAGAGTCAAAACATGTGGGGCTAGAAAAGCACAGCAGGTCAGGCAGCATCTGAGGAGCAGGAGAATCAATGTTTTGGGCATAAGCTCTTCATTAGGAATGTGGGAGTGGTAAAGGAGGCTGAGAGATAAATAGGAGGGGTGGGGATGGTGGTAAGGTCGCTGGGAAGGCGATAGGTGGATGCAGGTGGGGGGGTGATGGTGATAGGTC
Organism: Hemiscyllium ocellatum; assembly: GCF_020745735.1. Lineage (NCBI taxonomy): Eukaryota > Metazoa > Chordata > Chondrichthyes > Orectolobiformes > Hemiscylliidae > Hemiscyllium > Hemiscyllium ocellatum. Next base: position 9,626,241 of record NC_083424.1, on the reverse strand, counting down.
AGAGCAAAGGGTGGAGCAAATAGGTGGGAAGGACAATGGAGAGGTGGCATCAACATTGATTTCACCAGTTTTCCTCATCACCTCTTCTCCCACCTCATCCCAGATTCAACCCTCCAACTTGGCACTGCCCTCATGACCTGTCCTACCTCTCCATCTTCCTTCCCACCTAGCTGCTCCACCCTCCTCTCTGACCTATCACCTTCACCACCACCTGCATCTATCTATCGCTTTCTAAGCTCCCTTCCCCCAGCCCCACCTCACCCCCTCCGGTTTATCTCTCAGCTGCCCCTCCAGGCACATTCCTGATGAAGGGCTTATGCCCGAAACATCGATTGTCCTGCCCTTCGGATGCTGCCTGACCTTCTGTGCTTTTCCAGCGCCACACTTTTCACCTCGATACAAACCATCCCGTGGCAATATTTAATATCCCTGCTTGTGAGCCTTTGCAGAGTGCAATCTCGCTGGAAAATATTCATCAAAATTTCAGCAAGTCAATTCCATCCATGTTTGAAGTTTAGTCTCATCAATAAAACAGTACCTCTGACAGTGTGGTATTCTCACAGCTGGGTGCTGGAGAATCAATGTATGCGATGTGCTTGAGTCTCTGACATTTCTCAGAGGTACGAATGTTATCACTAGGAGACGATGGAGATTACACTCATAACAAAATCACCACGAGAGGAGTGCATACCTGGAATTGTCACATAGGCACCACACAAATGCCAGATTGTGACCATCTCCAATAAGAATGCCCCTTGACATTCCATCACTAAATACCCCACTATCAACATCGTGGGGGATACCATTGCCCAGGAACTCAACAGGATTCACCACATAAACACAGCGGCTACTAGAGCAGGTCAGAGACTAGGAAAACTGTGGCAAAAAACTCACAAGCCTGTCCACCATCTACAAGGTCCAAGTCAGGAGTGTGATGGAATATTCCCCATTTGCCTGGATGGGTGCAGCTCCAACAACACTCATCCAGGACAAAGCAGCCCACATGATTGACACCACAGCCACAAGCATCCCTCCACTACCGACACTCAGTAGCAGTAGTGTGTACTATCTACGAGACACACTGCAGAAATTCACCAAAGATCTTGAGACAATACTTACCAAACCCATGACCAAATACCATCTAGGGCAGCAGGTACATTGGAACATCACCTACTGCAAGTTCCCCTCCAAGCCACTCACCGTCCTGACTTGGAAGTATATCGCTGCTCCTTCACTGTTGCTGGGGTCAAAGTCGCTTTCAGACAGCACTTTGTGAGTTTACCTACAGCACATGGATTGCAGTGGTTTAAGAAGGCAGCTCACCCCCACCTTCCCAAGGACACCAAGGACAGGGAGTAAAATGGTGCCCCAGCCAGCGATGCCCACGTCCCGTGGGTGAATTAAAAAGAACCTCTGAGGCCGTAGCACAGCTGGAAGGTGCTGCAAGCCTTCCCTCAGTGTTAGCTGCCAATATGAACAATGTTGCTGTGAGGAAACCTGCAAAGAGTTCCTCAGCTCACAACATGGAGTCTACTCTACATTGCAATTCCAGCTATAATCAAACATGATTCAACCTTTCACTACCTTGCTGCAGAGATTAATGAATTTCTGGAGGGCTATTAAAATATCAACATTGTTTCACTCTGTGCCTCCAATTTATCTTTCTCTCTGGTTGCTGCAAGAGGGAATAAGGGGTTTGGTTAGCTCAGCTGACTAGGTAGCTGGCTTGTAGCTCAGTGTGATGCCAACACCGTGGATTCAATTCCCACACCAACCAAGGTAACCAGGAAGGACTCTCCCTCTCAAACTCTCCCCTTGCCTGTGGCATGGTGACCACCACCAGTCACCTTCCCCTAACAAGAGAGTAGTCCTATGCTACAGTAGGACTATGGTGGCTTTATGTTTTGTGGTCAGGGGTATAGAGGCATCTAAATTGAACAGATTTCTAATTGAGGTGAAGGAATGCTTTTCTGTTCTGACTCCGAGGTAAGGTTCCCAAAATTATCACAGTTCCAGATGGTTACCCCAAATGGTTGAGCCCCCAGGTTGGGAAGGTGTTGAACTGACTCCCTCTTCTTTCTTCAGCCACTCCCTCAGTTGGACTTATAGACGTCTACAGTACAGAAGGAGGCCATCCAGCCCATCATGTATGCTCCACCCAATGGAGATCTGTCCATACTAATCCCATTTTGCAGCTCTTGGCCCATAGTCCTGGAGGCTATCTCAATGTAAGTGAATATCTAAACACTGCTTCCATTTGAGTTTCTGACTCAACAACTCTTTCAGGCACTGAATTCCAAACATCCCCATCTTCTGGGTGAAAGAAAAACTCCTCAATGCTCCTCTTAGCCTTCTCTCTCTCAGCTTAATCTATCCCACCTGGTTATTAACCCTACTAACAATGAAAAAGCACCATCCTATCCACCTGTCTACACCCTTTAGGATCTTATATAACTTCATCAGGTTACCCCTCAACCTTCACTTGCCAAGGAAAATAATCCTAGCCTATCCAATCTTTCCTTACAGATTCTCTAGCCAGGCAACATCCTGGTGAATCTCTTCTGCCCCCTCTCCAGTGGAATCACATCCTTCCTATAATGTGTGACCAGAACTGCACATAATACTCCAGTTCTGGCCTAACCAGCAGTTTATACATTCCCAGCACAAGGACCTTATTAATGTAAAGGTTAAATTTTTAAAGGATCCCACGATTGGCCTTACGCCCAGGCCAATTGGTTCGAAAGGAGCAAATTTAATCAGAATCCCTTGAGTTAATAAACAACTACGTTAATTAGTTACTAAAGACTAAAAAAATTAGAAATGCAACTGATTAAGAATAAGAAATGAGTTTTAAAAAAAAGATGAAACTTATAAGATATCCAGCTCAGTCTTTCTTGATTAGTTCACCAAGAGAAGATGGGAAATGGTAATCGTTGAACTGTAGACTTTGGGATTCTTCACGTTTGCAGGTTAGTTGAAATCCTTTTGTCCCATTTTGTTTTGGCAGGGTTGGATGGGAGCACACATTCCGCATTCTTGACCGTAGTTAATAAAATCGCTGCATCTCCCCTTGATTTGTTTCCCAATTATTTTCCATATCTGACTTCTCATTCCAAGTTCTTCTGCCAGTGAGACATTTATTTCTTGTTTACTCTAACAAAACTTGATATAATTTTGAACACCCCTACTGTTAAACCTCCCCTCAATCAAACCGCCATGAAAGTAATTCAAGAATGAATATGTTGTTATTTCCCATAATGCTTGCTATTTATCGTAGTCCTGTCTCGACAACAATGTGCAGTGAAACTATATAAATTATGAATGAGGAGCTCAGAACAATGTTTACAGGACCCTTCAGTCCATTGAATGTACTAGGAGAAAGTGAGGGCTGCTGATGCTGGAGATTAGAGTCGAGAGGGCGGTGCTGGAAAAGCACAGCAGGTCAGGCAGCATCCAAGGGGCAGGAGAGTCAATGTTTCGGGCATAAGCCCTTCAGGGCCGTGTAGATTCGATTTGAGAGTGGTGCTGGTCAGGCAGCATCCAAGGAGCAGGAGAATTGGTTCCTTCGGGGCTTAGGCCCAAAACGTCGATTCTCCTGCCCCTCGGATGCTGCTTGACCTGCTGTGCTTTTCCAGCACCACCCTCTTGAATCAAATCCGCACTGCCGATCATACACTCCAACCTACACTTTTCCACAGTAGGTTCATAGTGTTGAATATTATGAAATATCAAGGGCTTATCTCTACTTTTTAAAGGTTGAGAGGTTTCATGACTCCCAGGGAGAGTACTCCAAAGTCCCACCACTCCCTGGGTGAAAAGGGTCTCCTCAAATCCCCTCTAAAACCCCTGCCTTTCACTTTAAAATGATGCCCCTTTGTTACTGATCCTTTAACTAAGGGGAACAGCTGGCTTCTATTCACCCTGTCCATGTCCTTCATGATCTTACACACTTCTACCAGGGTCTCCCCCCCCCTCAAAATTCCCTGATATAAGGAAACCAACCAGAGCAAACCCAGCCTTTCTCCATCGCTGAATCACTCCATCCCAGGGAGTATCCTGGTGAATCTCCTCTGTACCCTGCCCAGTGCGATCACATCCTTCCGACATACGGTCACCCAATAGTTCTACTTTTATAACAAATTCTCAGCAGATTGTGTTAAAGTGGGAGAAGTGGAGTTCATTTATCTGTCATCATTGATTATCGTTTCCCCAAAGGCACGGGTTTGTAGCTGGCAATAGGTGCATCGTGAATGTTAAACAGCAGGGTCACAATTCATCCTCACCTTTCTTACTGTTTTGCCGAATCAAACAATTGTGCAGTTTCAGGGAGATGGAAGACAGTCCGGTCTCTTGGGAGGGGGTCTGGCCTGGTTCTAACCTGCAGAGGGTCTAACAGCTACCACATCGGACAGACCACAGTGACATACGGAGTGGGGGCCAAAGCGCTGGGTGCAGCTGGCAGGGTTGTGCTGACCTGGCAGCTGCAGCCAAGAGTGTTGGGCTGTGCCCACTAAGGGTGGCTGGCGTTCACAGAGGTGCTGCTGGGAGCGGTGGTATCAGAGATGTACGAGGGAGGTGACCCTGAAGGAAGTGAGTGTGAGGGAGATGAGTCTGAGGGACATGACCCTGATGGAGGTGGGTCTGAGGGAGGTGACCCTGAGTGAAGTGACACTGAATGAGATGACCCTGAGGGAAGGGAGTCTGAGGAAGGTGACTGTTAGGGAGGTGAGTCTGAGGGAAGTGATTTTGAGGGAGTTGGCCCTGAGGGAGATGAGTCTGAGGGAGGTGATTCTGAGGGAGGTGAGTCTGAGGGAGGTGAGTCTGAGGGAGGTGATTCTGAGGGAGGTGAGTCTGAGGGAGGTGACCTTGAGAGAGGTGAGTCTGAGGGAGGTGATTCTGAGGGAGGTGGGTCTGAGGGAGGTAATTCTGAGGGAGGTGATTCTGAGGGAGGTGGGTCTGAGGGAGGTAATTCTGAGGGAGGTGAGTCTGAGGGAGGTGAGTCTGAGGGAGGTGACCCTGAAGGAGGTGAGTCTGAGGGAGGTGATTCTGAGAGAGGTGAATCTGAGGGAGGTGAATCTGAGGGAGGTGACGTGAGGGAGGTGATTCTGAGGGAGGTGATTCTGAGGGAGGTGAGTCTGAGGGAGCCGTCTCCCTGGAAACTGGGGTGCAGCACATTGTGAGAATTTTCCATTTTGCTGACAGTGAATTAAACCTGAGGATGTGAGAAATGGGAGAGTCTCAGTGCAGCTGAAAACCCCAGTCTGTTTACTGAAAACCCAATACTTTAGACAAACTGAGCTATGTGGTTATGCTCTTTCTCTCACCGTGCTCCCTGTCTGCCCCGCTCTCTCTCGTTTTCTCTGCTTTTTGTCTGGGCCCTTTCTCTCTCTCTATCTCTCTCCTTGTCTGTCTTTCTGTACCTCTGTCTGTATTTTTTTCTCTCCCTGTCTCTCTCTCTGCTGTTCTCCCTCCCTTTGTCTCTCTCTTTGCTTTTTTCAACAGAAATTTTCCCACAAAGTATAATATTTCACACAAAGCAACGGAGATATCAGCAAAGTCTTTCCCAACAAAAGAATGTGAATGTTCAGATAATTAGTGCTTTTCAGACTGAAACTGACAGATTTTTGTCAGAAGAGAATATTGAGGGATTTGCAGCTCTAGGGAAAGGGATCAGAGGTTCTCTGAGACCATAAGATATAAGGCAGAATTAGGCCATTTGGCCCATCGAGTGTGCTGTATGTGAGGCAATGATGACTGAAGTGAAGGGTGGTACGTATCTGAGAAGCAGAATAAGTTCCTCCTTCCCTAACCTTCTTGTTGATGTATTTCACTGTTTGCCAGACAATGCCCCCTCCTCAAAACCACGCTGCTCAGGGTTGGTTACTCAGAGTTCTCAATCATGTAGCACGACCTTCACAGTCTTGTTTTACATCATGCTTGGCTTAGTTTCACTCAGTGTTAAGCTTAAATGAAGCGAACCGTCTGACGCCTCGAGAGCTTGAAGATAAATGAATAGGACCCAATTTGCCAACTTCAGGCTCTTTCAGGCAGGATTAAGGAACCTGGACTGAGTTGTGGAGCATCAATACACAGTCTGAGTAATTCTCCTGTGATGACACACATCTTTAAAAACAGGAGCCAAGCAAAGGCCAACTTCAATAAAGGACTTAACAGAGTGGAATTTCGTAGTGTGCAAGTTATCAGCTCTCACAATCAACATAGCTCTATTCTGGAATTTCTGAAACCAGTCTCACCCACTCGTTCTGTAATAACCTAGCACTTGGGACAATACTAATATAAATACTTCCTCTTTTAACTCTCTTTGTCCTCAGGTCTCTCTCAGTTACAGCAAATACTCTGGGAGAGTACAGTAACACCTTGCTGACTCCCCTCAATTATAACTGAGCATACGGTTCTAAAAAAGGGCACAGATGTTTCTCGGAAAGGAAGCTGGTGTGCAGGACTCTAACAATGTGGCGGGACTTCTATAGCTGGGTTCGGAAGAATCTCCAGAGATCTTCAGTCTTCAACAGAATCTTCACTTCTGAAGACGAGTCATACTGAACTCAAAATACTGTTTTTCTCTCTCCACAGATGCTGCCAGACTTAGATTAGACTTACAGTGTGGAAACAGGCCCTTCGGCCCAACAAGTCCACACCGACCCGCCGAAGCGCAACCCACCCATACCCCTTACCTAACGCTACGGGCAATTTAGCTTGGCCAATTCACCTGACCCGCACATCTTTGTGACTGTGGGAGGAAACCGGAGCACCCGGAGGAAACCCACGCAGACACGGGGAGAACGTGCAAACTCCACACAGTCAGTCGCCTGAGTCGGGAATTGAACCCGGGTCTACAGGCGCTGTGAGGCAGCAGTGCTAACCACTGAGCCACCGTGCCGCCCACGAAACTTGTTGAGTTTCTCCAGCAACTTCCATTTTCATTTCACATTTCCAGAATCTGCAGTATTCTGATTTTATGCTTCTTGGATTTTCACATCATGAGGATGTTTCGCACCATTTCACTTGCAGTCTTATCACTGACAAGTCAAGATAGAATGGAGTATTGAATTCATTCTCAATTAACAACAACTTATATCTATGTAGCACCTTTAACCTCATAAAATGTACCAAGATATTTCACAGGACTGTTACAAAAATCACCAAGCCATATATGGCAATGTTCTGGGAGATGGTCAAGGGCTGGTCTATAACTCAATGAATCAAAGAGGTAGGTTTTCAGGAGAGGGGAATGAGTTACAGAGGTGGAGAGGGTTGGGGAGGGTGTCCCTGAGATTAGAAGCAAGGCAGCTGAAGGCTCAGACACCAATGGAAGAATGATTCATACTGGGAACGCTCCATGAAGGAAAGACCAGTATAACTGGCAAATGAGGCATACTGGTCTGACTTGTCTTCTTCAACATGGAACTCCAGAACAGTTTCATTTCCAAGTATTTTATTGGTTTTTAAAGCTGGAATTAGGATAGCACAAAGATTCGATTCCCTACAGTGTGGAAACAGACCTTTCGGCCCCACAAGTCCACACCGACCCTCTGAAAAGCAACCCACCCAGACCCATTCCTCTCTGACTAATGCACCTAACACAACAGGCTATTTAGCACAGCTAATTCACCTGACCTGCACATCTTTGGACTGTGGGAGGAAACCAGAGCACCCGGAGGAAACCCACGCAGACACAGGAAGAACGTACAAACTCCACACAGACAGTCAGCCGAGGCTGGAACCGAATCCAGGTCCCTGGCGCAGTGAGGCAGCAGTGCTAACCACTGAGCCACCGTGCCACCCTGTGGATCCAGAGTTGTGGATCTGGAGGAATGGGCAGAGATAGGGGAGCCCTTGGAGGGATGTGAAACAAGGATAAGGATTTTAAAATCAAGATATTACTTGACCTTGAGCCAAAGTCGGTGAGTGAGCAGAGCTCTCGGGGTGTGATGTGAGTTAGGACACAGAGTTTTCGATAACATCAAATTCCCAAAGGATGAAACATGGGTGGGTGTGTATTGGCATTGACAAATCTAGAAAGTAACAAAAGAGACGAAAGAGTGATTCAGCCACAAATGATCTGAGCGTGAAGCTGAGCCAGGCATTGCAATGGGAATAGGGGATCTTACTGATGGCGTGACAGTCACAATCATTTCGAATCATTTATATTTGATGTTTTGCAGCAAAAATATTTTTGTTTATTATGCAGCATCATGTCTTGTTGCAAAATGAGAATATTCGTCAATCTCTGTCTCCCTCTCACCCAATCTGCTTCCTCTCCTTTTGACATAGTCGGGCCCAGCATTATTCCCTAATCCCAAGATCTGCTCCTTCGCCAGGCAAGACAGTGAGTGACCTCCACAGCAATTACTCACTTCACCCGCCTCACCTCTGCTTTGAAGCACTCGTGCTGGTTGACAGGACCTGTAAATCTCTGGAAATCAGGGAAAATAATATTTGATGAAGGGAGGAAGTTCAGAAAGGGAGCTGATTGGTTTGCCAAACCCACACATGCAGCAGTGAGCTGAGAAGATGGGTTTAACTCTCCCATAGTTTTACAAGGGCAGGCAGTGAGCAGCTGAATTCCTGGTTCATTGTCCAAACAAGTGAGAATCCTTCACCAATGGACAGGCTATTGAGGGAGAGCTCCCTCTTACATGTCTGTATTACTGAACTGTATCTCACAAAATAGGTGATTGCTGTATTTCTATTGGGGCTGAAAGGCAATTACTAGGAATGCTGGAGATCTGAAATAAAAACAGGACATGTGAACAAAGAGGAGGAATCCAATGAGATCACGGCTGACCTGACTGTAACTTCACATCCGCCAACCCCTGATAACCTTTCACCCCTTGCTTAACAACAATCTGCTTTACAAATATCCAAAGACTCTCTTCTCTCATTTTTTCAGGAGGATTTGAAAAGACTCACTACCCACTGTTAGAGCAAACCATTCACCTCATCTCTCTCTGATTTAAATGGTTTTAAACAGTGACCCCAAGCTGTAGATTCTCCCATTAGAGGTTACATCCTCTCTAAACCCACCTTGTCAGCACCCCTCAGGATCTTAGATGTTTCTAGTTTCAATCTTATCAATTCCAATGGACATAAACCTCCTGTGTCCAATCTGCCTTCATAAGACAACCCGCTCAGTTCAGGTATTAGTTTAGTATATCTTCGCTGAACCCTTTCCAAAGTGTTTACAAGCCTTCCTTAAAGAAGGGGACTCATACTGCACATAGTATTCCAGCTGTGGTCTCATTAACGCTCTGTATAATTGGAGCATAACCTATAAACTTTGACATTCAATTCCATTGCGATAAACAATCACGTTCTGTTAGCTTTCCTAATTACTTGCTGGATCTGCATACTACTCTTTTGCAATTCATGCATGAGGACATCCCAATCCCTCTGCACCTCTCACTATTTTGATAATATTTTTCATCTGGCCAAATGGACAATTTCCCATTTTTCCACATTACACGTTATTGCCAAATCTTTGCCCCACTGACGTAATCTATCTATATCTTTCAGTAGACTCTTTACATCCCTTCCAAAATTTAGTTCCTCATCTCTCTTTGCGTCATCAATAAATTGATAGGCTGGCACGGTGGCTCAGTGGTTAGCACTGCTGCCTCACAGCGCCAGGGACCTGGGTCCGACTCCAGCCTTGGGCGACTGTCTGTGTGGAGTTTGCACATTCTCCCCGTGTCTGCGTGGGGTTTCCTCCGGGTGCTCCGGTTTCCTCCCACAATCCAAAGATGTCCAGGTTAGGTGGGTTTGTCATGGGAAATTCAGGGATGGGGTGGATGCTGTTTGGAGGGCAGGTGTGTACTTGATGGACTGCTTCCACACCATAGGGATTCGATGGAATTTACAACAGGAGCCTCTCAGCCAAGCACCTGTGTGGAGTTTGCACGTTCTCCCCGTGTCTGCGTGGGTTTCCTCCGGGTGCTCCGGTTTCTTCCCACAGTTCAAAGATGTGCGGGTCAGGTGAATTGGCCATGCTAAATTGCCCGTAGTGTTAGGTAAGGGGTATATGTAGGAGTATGGGTGGGTTGCGCTTCGGCGGGTCGGTGTGGACTTGTTGGGCCGAAGGGCCTGTTTCCACACTGTAAGTAATCTAATCTAATCTAATCTTTTCAGAATTGTGAGCAGTTGAGGTCTCAGTACTGCTCCCTGTGGAAGGGCCTGCTCTCTGCTTCCAGTCAGACAGGCAATCTTCAATCCATGGCACACCCTGAGCTTCCATTTCCCACAATAACCTGCAGTACGTAAACGAGAAAGTGCTGAAGAAGCCAGACAAGACTCAAAGTGTTCACACTGTTTTCGCTCTCCACAGATGCTGCCAGACCTGCTGAGTTTCTCCAGCACTTTCAGCTTTTAATTTATGGTGGGGGTGTTCCCCGGATGTGAAAGTACAATTGCACTCACAAATGCAGCTGCATTCAGTTATTACACATCCATGTGACTGGCAGGCAGTTTCCCTTAAAAGGGAACATAAAGAATAGCTCTAACAGCAACTTGCATTGATATAGCAACTTTAGGATATTAAACTGTCCCAAGATGTTTCACAGGTCAGATATTGAAATATGTTTCACCCTAAAACAAATAAGAGGATTGTGTATCGGGGACTAAAAAAATAGATTTGAAAGAACAACATAAAGGAAGAGAGAGAGAGAGAGTCCAAGGAACAGAATTCCAGTATTTACGGCTCACCTGAAGGCATGACAGTGATTGGTGGAGAGATAAAATCGAGAATGCACATGAGGCTAGAGTTAGAGGACCAAAGAGGAAATTTGGATTGGAACAGCATGGTGATTGTTTTTGACCAGCACAGTTCCGATGGGCCGAAGGGCCTTTTTTCTGTGCTCTATAACTCTATAGAATGTTCAGGGGTCCTGGGGGTTTACTCAGTTGGGAGGGCAGGAGATGCGGTGGAGAGCATCGTCGATCACGTCTGGGGGGAAATTGTGGTCTTTGGAGAAGGAGGCCATCTGGATTGTTCAGAATTGGAACTGGTCCTCCTGGGAGCAGATGCGGCAGACACAAAGGAATTGGGAATATGGGATGGCGTTTTTACAGGGGGCAGGGTGGGAGGAGGTATAGTCTAGGTAGCTGTGGGAGTCGGTCGGTTTATAGTAAATGTTCGTGTTGATTCGGTCGCCCGAGATAGAAATGGAGAGGTCTAGGAAGGGGAGGGAGGAGTCTGAGACGGTCCAGGTAAATTTGAGGTCGGGGTGGAAGGTGTTGGTAAAGTGGATGAACTGTTCAACCTCCTCGTGGGAGCACGAGGCAACGCTGATACAGTCATCGATATAGAGGAGGAAAAGGTGAGGGGTGGTGCCAGTGTAGCTGCGGAAGATGGACTGTTCCACATATCCTACAAAGAGGCAGGCATAGCTGGGGCCCATGCGGGTGCCCATGGCGACTCCTTTGGTTTGGAGGAAGTGGGAGGATTGGAAAGAGAAGTTGTTCAGAGTGAGGACCAGTTCAGTCAGTCGAAGGAGGGTGTCAGTGGAAGGGTACTGGTTGGTACGGCGGGAAAGGAAGAAGCGGAGGGCTTTGAGTCCTTCGTGATGGGGATTGGAGGTGTACAGGGACTGGATGTTCCATGGTGAAGTTAAGGCGTTGGGGACCGGGGAAGCGAAAATCATGGAGGAGGTGGAGGGCATGGATGGTGTCCCGAAAGTAGATGGGGAGTTCTTGGACTAAGGGGGACAGGACCGTGTTGAGGTATGCAGCGATGAGTTCGGTGGGGCAGGATCAGGCTGAGACAATGGGTCGGCCAGGGCAGTCAGGTTTGTGGATTTTGGGCAGGAGGTAGAAACGGGCAGTGCGGGGTTGTGGGACTATGAGGTTGGAGGCAGTGGATGGGAGATCCCCTGAGGTGATGAGGTTATGGATGGTCTGAGAGATGATGGTTTGGTGGTGGGAGGTGAGGTCATGGTCAAGGGGGCAGTAGGAGGAGGTGTGTGCAAGCTGGCATTTAGCTTCAGTGGCGTAAAGGTCGGTGTGCCAAACTTACCTCAAGTTTAGTAACCTTTAGCTTAAACTATCAACCAGGCATCCCCCTTTCCCTCTCCCAAGAGAGAATAGCCCTATGATCTGGTATGTCTATAACAAGTTACCCTGAATGTCTTGGGCTATTAAAGGATACCATTTGGAACAACAGAGCAACATAGAACATTACAGCGGAATACAGGCCCTTCGGCCCTCAATGTTATGCTGACCTGTGAAACCAATCTGAAACCTATCTAACTGACATTATTCCATTCTCATCCATGTGTTTATGATTTTTGATTTTTTTTGTCATGTGTATTTTACAGTAAGAATACAATAAAATACTGTGAAAAGCTTCCACTTGTTGCTACAATATGGCACCATCTTGAAGGATTGAAGAATAAGCAAGATAAAGCTTAAGGAGAGTTCATCAATCCCGAGCCAGCTCATTACCATCGATGATGTCTATGATGCCAGCCCTGGGTGGGAGAGGAGACACAAACGGCCAAACTTCTTATGGTCTCATTGAATTCAAATTACACCATTGTTAAGATTCAACGGGTTTCTGTCTGCTTAGTTTGGATTGGTTTGTTGAAGCTACAGAACTCCAGGCTTAAACTGTGTCAAAGGCAACGTTGTACAGATCCATCCCCCAGCTCAAGGAGGTCGTCCTGTGGGTGAGAGGTTGCAGGTTGAAAGGTTCACGATCACGTAGCAGAATCCGAGAGGAATTAGTGTTCCCTGATATCCCACACAATTATCTCAGTGAGTAATTGAACAAAGCTGTTTGGGAATTGGACAAGAAGGACTTTGTTTCCAGGGAAGGGATGCTGGCGGGGGCGTGGAATCCAAGAGATAAAGAGGAAGCGATGAAAATGTGAAGGATTGATGTCGGTAGCAAAAGGCACAGCTGGGATTATTGACATTTCTTCAATCTGGCGCTGTTACTAAACTCGTGCTTCAGTCACTTGCCGAGTGGATTTTATCTCCATCCCATGATGCAAACTTTCCAGTTACAATTCAAAGTTTGGGTGCCATCCCGACCATAGCGTTCTCCCACCCCTGCCAATGGTACCCAATCAGTTCCAAATCCCAAACGGACTCTAACTTCCTCATTCATCTTCTTCAGCACAAATTAAAATCAGGGAACGAACATCACACAGGAAGAGGCCATTGACCCATCACCTTGCTGTAGGAGTAGGAGGTTACATCTCACTCTCCCAGCCTCATCCAATAGAACTGTGTTTTGTTATCCCTTTAATTGTTTATCTGATTCCCTTTTGGGGGTATTTAGTGAATGTGCCACTCTCCTCATTGTAAGCACATGATGCGTAGAAATGTTTTTCTTGATGCCTTTGCTCTGCTTCCTTTCCATAGCAACATGGCTGTGAAATTGGGTAAAAGTGAGTAATCACTTTTGGATATTTTTCAGGCGAAGGGAAGGTTTGTAGTGGAGGGTGTTGGGAGATATGTTTGTTCTGACGTATTTTAATATGGAAACACAGAAGATAGCAGCAAGAGAAGGCCATTCGGCCCTTTGAGCCTGCTCTGCCATTCTTTGTGATCATGGCTGAATGTCCAACTCAACAACCTAATCCTGCTTTCTCTCCATAACCTTTGATCCCATTCACCCCAAGTGCTATATCTAGCTGCTCCTTAAATGCATTCAATGTTTTGGCACCAACTGCTTCCTGTGATAATGAATCCCACAGGCCCGCCACTCTCTGGATGAAGAAATGTCCCCTCATCTCCGTCCTAAATGATCCACCCTGAATCCTCAGACTGTGACCCCTGGTTTTGGACACCCCCACCGTTGGGAACATCCTCCCTGCATCTACCCTGTTTAGTCCTGTTAGAATTTTATAAGTCTCTATGAGATCTCCCCTCATTTGTCTGAACTCCAGCTAAAACAATCCTAACCTCGTCAATCTCTCCTCATACATCAGTCGGACATCCCGGGAATCAGCCTGGGAAGCCTTCGCTGCACTCTCTCAAGAGCAAGAGCGTCGTTCCTCAGAAAAGGAGAGCAGAACTGCGCACAATATTTTAGGTGTGGTATCACGAGGGCCCATTATAACAAACCTAGACATTGGTGTCAAAGGGGAAACTGAGGACTGCAGATGCTGGAGATCAGAGTCGAGAGTGTGGTGCTGGAAAAGCACAGCAGGTCAGGCAGCATCTGAGGAGCAAGAGAATCAACATTTCAGGCATAAATCCTTCATCAGAAAACCTTACAGAAAATCTGACGAAGGGCTTATGCCTGAAACGTTGACTCTCCTGCCCCTCGAATGCTGCCCTGACCGGCCGAGTTTTTCCAGCTCCACACTCTCGATTTTGGTGTAACAGGCACAGTTTCAACATTTGCAACTAATACAAAACCTTAAAGCATTGTAACCTGTAAGGAGGATGGTGCAGTGTTTCAAAAGGACATTGACTTGGTGCAGTAGGTGGATAGGTGGCAGATGGCATTCAATGCGGAGACATGGGAGGTTATGCTGCAACTGTACAAAACTCTGCACTTGGAGTGTTGCGTGTAGTTCTGGTCACTGTCTTAAAGGAAGGATGTAGAAGCTTTGGCAAGGGTTCCGAGGAGATTTACCAGGATGTTGCCTGGTATGGAGGGAAGGTCTTACAAGGAAGGCTGAGGGACTTGAGGCTGTTCTCATTAGAGAGAAGGTTGAGAGATGACTTAATTGAGACTTATAAGATAATCAAAGGATTAGATAGGGTGGACTGGGAGAGCCTTTTTCCTCGGTTGGTAATGGCTAGCACAAGGGGGCATAGCTTTTTTAAATTAAGGGGTGATAGATATAGGACAGATGTCAGACATAGTTTATTTACTCAGAGAGTAGTAGAGGCATGGAACACACTGCCTGCAACAGTAGTAGACTCACCAACTTTAAGGGCATTTAAATGGTCATTGGATAGACATATGGATGAAAATGGAATAGTGTAAGTTAGATGAGCTTCAGATTGGTTCCACAGATTGGCGCGACATCAAGGGTTGAAGGGCCTGTACTGCGCTGTAATGTTCTATGTTCTATGTTATAAATCTCTTCTCAACCTCCTGTTAACTCAGCAATGCTTTAACACACATATATATTATTAGACAAAAAGGAAATTACATCATCTAAAGTCAATAGATTGTACTGTACGCCTAGTATTACTGTAAGCAAAACTCTTCATTTGTATAAATGGTGACTTTTCCCTCCACACATAAACTATACATTTGATTTAGAGACTGGAAACATTTCTGTATAAGCATTAAAGCTTTTATGTAACACACTGGAAGTATCTCTTTCTAAAACTAGCGTATCCCTAATTTTCACAAGCCCCTCCCAACACCATGTGTTTCCAGGATTCACTGTGGGCGTAACCATGGGACCACAACCATCAAACTCAATCAATGGCCTCTATGAGGCTTTGTGATGCTAACCCATTTGTACTAAATCCTCAACCAGAAATCCAGAAGCAATAGAATGACAGCCTCCCATTGAAAGAGGAATTTAGGGAAAAGGAAAATGGTGGGTTATTGCAAGAAAGAACACTTTACTCCAAATGGGAACTGAGGTCAAGAGACTGGTGTGACTTCAAAGTGAATTGGTAAGTATTTAGAAAGTAAGACTCTACCAAGGTTAGAAGATTGGATTGGAGGGGAGAGCTTTATTTGCAGAGTAAACAGGCACACTGGGCCAAAGCCTCGGACAATGCAATTTCAAGGAATCAGAATTGCATGGCTTCTCTATATAGTTAGGAATATAGGAGGAACGGTAGGTCATTCAGCCCATCAAGCTAGTATCGCCATCTAGACCATGGCTGATCATCATTTTCTTACGCTATCCCCATATCCCCCAATGACATCAGCATCTTGAAACTTATAGATCTCTAACTTGAACATACAGAGTGACTGAACTTCCACAGCCTACTCAGTCAGAAAATTCCACCGATTCACCATCCTCTGAGTGGACAATTTCCTCCTCATCTCAGTCCTAAATGGTCCCTGCTTTATCCTGAGACTCTATCCCCTGGTTCAAGACCCCCATCCCCAATTAGTTGTCGATATCAGTGTTACAAGACCCCACAACTTTAGTAAGACTTTCCCACATCCCAAGATAATTTTAGAGTCTTACCATGTTGTTATTAAGGAAAAGAAAATCAATTAATTATTGACCTGCTTGCAAAGTCTTGGAATTATGGAACAAAATCAGAAATTGCTGGAGAAACTCAATAGGTCTGGCAGCTTCAGTAGAGAGAGAGAGACAGAGTTAACATTTTGAGTCCAGTGACACTTCATTACAACCTGGACTGAAAACATTCACTCTATTTCTCTCTCCACAGATGCTGCCAGACCTGCTGAGTTTCTCCAGCAATTTCTATTTTTGTTTCAGATTTCCAACATCACAGTTCTTTGTTTCATCATGGAATTAGAGTCATACAGTCAGAGAGAGGTACAGCACGGAAACAGACCCTTCAGTCCAACTTGTCCATGCCGACCAGATAGCCTAAATAAATCTAGTCCCATTTGTCAGCACTTAGCACATATCCCTCCAAAGCCTTCCTATTCATGTACCCACCCAGATGCCTTTTAAATGTTGTAATTGTACTAGCGTCCACTTCCTCTGTCAGCTCATTCCACACACACACCACCCTCTGCGTAAAAAAGTTGCCCCTTAGATCCCTTTTATATCTTTCCCTGTCACCTGAAACCTATGCCATCTAGTTCTGGACTCCCCCACCCCAGGGAAGAGACTATGACTACTTATCCTATCCTTGCCCCTCATGTTTTTATAAACCCCTATAAGGTCACCCCTCAGCTCCAGGGAAAAAAAGCCTCAGTCTGTCCTGCCTCTCCCTACAGCTCAAACCCTCCAACCCTGACAACATCCTTGTAAATCTTTTCTGAACCCTTTCAAGTTTCACAACATCCTTCCTACAGCAGGGAGACCTTGTAATCCAGCTGATGAAATGACCCCTGATGCTGGAGTAGAACCTGAATCCAGTTATCAAATCCAATGGGTCAAATGATTCCCATTTATTCCGATTGGGTTGGATCAGGCATCCATGCGCATCAGCTTCACTCGAAACACTGATACAGCAACATTCCCCAATTAATCGTTTTCAACACACAAAGTCGACAAGATTTTTAAATGCTTTAAAATCAAAGGTGTTTATTCCCGTTAATGTAGGTGTTTATTCCCGTTAATGTTTTAGACAAACACAATAGAGTACCAATTTATTGCTGTGTATATCTTTACAAACAAAATTCACTGAAAAGTTTCATTAGTTGCCATACCACTGCACCTAAATTAATGACAGAAATCATAACTAAAAAGAAAAAGAAAGTAGAGTTCATCAGTTAACGACTCCAGGATTTGGGACATAGTCAGACTTTCTGAAACACGATTTCTGTGTTTTCGTGCAAGCCCACGTAATATAAATAGCGCATTTTAGAAACAGCATTTAAAGTGTTGGTGATGTAATTGTGTTACAGCCAATACACATGCTGAAAGTTTGCGTTTAGAAACAGCGTCCCCAATTTGTCCATCGCACTACAGCGAGTCCGTGTTGACACAACGTGCGTTATAGCAGAACAACCTGTACACTAGAAAACTGGGCCAAGACCACCCTGCCCAACCAAACTAGCAAGCCATGGAGAGACGCGACCACCCTCATCGGGCCGAAACCAGCGAGCTGCAGCAAGGTGAGACCATCCTCACTGGGCCGAAACCAGCTGCAGCAAGGTGAGACCACCCCCACCAGGCTGAAACCAGCGAGCTGCAGCAAGGTGAGACCACCCTCACCGGGTCGAAACCAGCGAGCTGCAGCAAGGTGAGACCATCCTCACTGGGCCGAAACCAGCGAGCTGCAGCAAGGTGAGACCACCCTCACCGGGTCGAAACCAGCGAGCTGCAGCAAGGTGAGACCACCCTCACCGGGTCGAAACCAGCGAGCTGCAGCAAGGTGAGACCACCCTCACCGGGTCGAAACCAGCTGTAGCAAGGTGAGACCACCCCCACCAGGCCGAAACCAGCTGCAGCAAGGTGAGACCACCCCCACCAGGCTGAAACCAGCGAGCTGCAGCAAGATGAGACTACCCCCACCAGGCTGAAACCAGCGAGCTGCAGCAAGATGAGACCACCCCCACCAGGCTGAAACCAGCGAGCTGCAGCAAGATGAGACCACCCTAACCGGGCCGAAACCAGCTGCAGCAAGGTGAGACCACCCCCACCAGGCTGAAACCAGCGAGCTGCAGCAAGATGAGACCACCCTCATCGGGCCGAAACCAGCGAGCTGCAGCAAGGTGAGACCACTCTGCTGGGCTGAGCTGCTGGAAGACCAAGAACAAAGGCAAGACCTCCGTGCCTAGAGTGTCATACTGAGAGACAGCTTCACCATGTGGCAGGCCTATACTGCCATTCCAGGCCTCATCACAGGGCCTGGGTTGGAGGAGGCTCCTGCCACCAAAGTCATTTACAGAAGTTAAAGTACGATAATAAACGGAAACATTTAAAAAAAGCTTAGAAATAAATACAGAAGTAGAGGGGATGGAGAAGATGAGTTCTGCACTCCTGGGCTGAGGAGTCCACACTCCACCGCCATCTTGAAAGTTAAAGTACTTTGTGTTGTAGAAAGATGCATTGGGATAGCACCTTAACACGGCTCTCAAATGTCTCACGATTTTGCAGTCACTGCGAACACGGAGGCCAATGCTGTAATGCCGTTTCTATTTCTGAAACACCAATGTGTGAAGAGAGAATGATGTTTGACCTTTCACACTGTGTCCCTCAGTCAGACTGAACCAGGTTACCTCTCTAACTGGCACTGTGATATTTGGAAAAACTCGCTGTCGGAGCATTTCTCCTTCGCCACAACCACCCGATGAAGGGGCAGCGCTCCGAGAGTTGGTGCGTCCAATTAAACCTGTTGGACTATAATCTGGTGTTGTGTGATTTTTAGGTTTGTCCACCCCAGTCCTTCTCCACATCATGGCACTGAGAAATGCTCTGAAAATATGTTGCTGGAAAAGCGCAGCAGGTCAGGCAGAATCCTTCCTGAAGATGGGCTTATACCCGAAACGTCGAATCTCCTGCTCCTTGGATGCTGCCTGACCTGCTGTGCTTTTCCAGCAACACATTTGCAGCTCTGATCTCCAGCATCTGCAGTCCTCACTTTCTCCACTGAGAAAGTGAGGACTGCAGATGCTGGAGATCAGAGCTGAAAATGTCCAGCTGTTATTGAAAGTTACTCGATATCCATTCCCAAAGGCAATGAAATAAACTAATAAAGTACAGTCTCTGTTGTAACAAATGGAGCAGTAGGACCTGCCTCATATCAAGCTCCCACAACATGAGATACCTGACAAATCACTTTGATCTGGTGAAACTGGTTGAGGTATACATGCTGCTCTGGGAGACCCAGGGAGGCTCTCTATTTGACCCATGACGTGAGATTGAGTATGCTGACCTTGGTCTGGAGTCACACCTGAAAGATAGCATCTCCAACAGTGCAGCACTCCCTCGGTACTGCACTGGCCGGTCAGGCCAGGATTAAACCTCTGAAGTGTGGCTTTTTCTTGTTTCCTAGCCAATGTTTCGCAATTGTTCTCATTATTTTGCAAGATGTTAGAACTTATCAGTAGTCATTTTTTCCAGGTATTAGGCAATACCTGGAAATTAGGTTTTCTGCTGTGTGCAGGGTTCAGCAAAGTACAAAAACATCGCCATTCAGGAAAAAAACATCTTTCACGTCAATTAATTTTAAACAAAGATACTCTTGGAATATACTTCTATCCCTGAAGCTTTTTCACCACAACTAATCCCTAGTCTTTTGCGAGTTATTTTTAACCTGGCAGAGCACCAGAAAAGCAACTTGCACGATAGATGAACCTGCTTTTAATTATGTCATCTCCATGTCTACTTGTGCTCAAAAAGGAAACAAAAAGATTTTGTTTGAACAAAGTGGCTCGTCTGCATCTCCAGAGTTCCAACCAGTGACTCCTGCATTGCCACACGAGCGATGGGGACCCTGCAAATCTACCTCATCTCTGCTTCCAAGCAGAGGAGGTCTTGCATTTATATATCGCCTTCCATGATCACAGGGTGGCCAAAGCACTTCGCAGCCAACAAATCATCACCTTATTCATGGGGGCATCGAGTCATGCAGCACGGAAGCAGAGCGTTCGGTCCAACTGGTCCATGCTGACCAAAATCCCAACTGTCTGCACTTGGCCCGTATCCTTCCAAACATTTCCTATTCATCTACTTAACCAGTACCCACTTCCTCTGGAAGTTCATTGTTAGAATCATAGAGTCACAGAGATGTACAGCACTTAAACAGACCCTTCGGTCCAACTCGTCCATGCCGATCAGATATCCTTAATTAATCTCGTCCCATCTGCCAGCACTTGGCACATATCTGTCTAAACTCATTCCTATTCATATATCTATCCAGAAGCTTTTCAAATGCTGTAATTGTACCAGCCTCCACCACTTCCTGTGGCAGCTCATTCCATACACGTACCACCCTCTGTGTGAAGAAGTTGCCCCAAGGTCCCTTTTGTATGTGCTCAGGCAGCAGGTTCTCTACCAAGTTCATAAAGCACATTTGAGTCGGGTAGCAAATTAGGGACAGTCTGTCTAGTGACACACATCCTGGGAGTGAGAATATAAATGAAGTATTACACTGAAGTGTAGTCCCTGTTGTAAAGGACAAAATGCAGTCACCTATTTGATCACAGCGAGCGCCTCTAGTCAGCACATGGTAAAGACCAGATCATCTGCTCTGAGCACTGGGTCTCTACTGCAGCCACATAGAAAGCAATTGGGACCTTGATTTAATGCTTCGTCCTAAAGACAGCTCCACCAACAGTACTGCACTCCCTCAGCACTGCACTTGCGTGTCATGCTTGATCTTGGTGCTCTAGTCCAGGACTGACTTGTCCATGCTGACCAGCTTTCCTAAACTGAAATAGTTCCCATTTTTCTGCATTTGGCCCATATCCTGCTAAACCTTTCCTATCCATGTACCTTTAAATGTTGTGATTGTACCAGCCTCCACCACTTCCTCTGGCAGCTCATTCCATACACGCACCACCCTCTGCATGAAAAAATTGCCCCTCAGGTCCCTTTTAAATTTTGCCCCTCTCGCCTTAAACCAATGACCTCTAGTTCTGGGCGCTCCTCCCTGGGGAAAAGACATCATCCATTTACCCTCTCCATGCCCCTCATGATTTACAAACCTATCCAAGCTCACTCCTCAGCCTCCGATACTTCAGGAAAAACAGCCCCAGCCTTTCCAGCCTATGCTTATAACCCTTCCAACCTTCATAGCGTAAATGTTTTTTTCTGCCCTTTCCTGTTAGTATGCATCTTAGATTAGATTAGATTACTTACAGTGTGGAAACAGGCCCTTCGGCCCAACAAGTCCACACCGACCCGCCGAAGCGCAACCCATCCATTCCCCTTAATTTACCCCTTACCAAACATTACGGGCAATTTAGCATGGCCAATTCACCTGACCCGCACATCTTTGTGACTGTGGGAGGAAACCGGAGCACCCGGAGGAAACCCACGCAGACACGGGGAGAATGGGCAAACTCCACACAGTCAGTCGCCTGAGTCAGGAATTGAACATGGGTCTCAGGCGCTGTGAGGCAGCAGTGCTAACCACTGTGCCACCGTGCCGCCCGTGCCGCCCATCACCACCGTGCCGCCCATTGCCACCGTGCCATCCTTCCTATTGCCGAATTGTACTCTACATCTGGCTTCACCAATGCCTTGAACAGCTGTAATGTGACATCCCAACTCCCATACTCAATGCTCTGGCTGAGCCTTCTTCATCATCTCGTCTACCTGTTAGCCTACTTTCAGAGACCTATGTATCTTCACTCCTAGGTCTTTCCATTCAACAACTTTCCCCACAGCCCTACCATTAACTGAGTAAGTCCTGCTCTGGCTGGTCTTCCCAAAATGCAACACTTCACATTTATCCGAATTAAACTTCCTCTGCCATTCCTCAACTCACTGGCCCAATTGATCAAGATCCTGTTGTACTCTTAGATAACATTCTTTACTGTCCAGTATAACACTGGTCCTTCTGATACAGACGCAGGAACACTACCAACTGATCCATAGCTGGTACACATAAAACAAGAATTAATCAGTGTCACCATCCAATGTAATTTAACATTGACTGATGGCGTCAAGTCATTGCTAGGGCACACACAATGTGGTGTATCACTTGTTATGGCGTTAAATAGAATTGGCGTGATAATGATATTTGCTGTTCATTGATTGCTAGGGTATGATCTTAACTATAAGCTCATTTTAATTGTATTTTTAAGCTGCACATATATGTTTCTGCTTAGTTACATGGGCATTTCTGTGTGTGAATATTCCATGCATGTAAGAAAGAACTTGCATTTATATAACATCTTTCATGATCTTAGAACATCCTCAAGCACTTCACAGTCAAGACAAGTCCCTTTGAAGTGTCGTCATATTGGCATGTAAGAACTGCAGCAACTAATTTGTACACAGCAAGATCCCACTAAAAGCAATGCTATCGTGGTCAGTTCACCGATTGGGTGGTGAACAGTTATTGTAAGACCTCAGAGCTGAGGATCAAAGGGCAAACCCATGGGGAGAGGTTACTGGGCCAGGTGTGCCCCTGTCCCAGCCTGTAGCCCCCTCTCTCTGGGGCTAGGAACCTGCTGAGTTTGGCTTTCACACAGTTAACAATCTCCATACGCAGCATGGAGCTGCCCTGTCATGGACAAAATGCCAAGAGTACCTTTAAACGGTCCGCCATTGGGATATTTATTATACAAATTGGATGTCTACTGCTAGCCTTTCCACATCCAGTTCTGCCTTTAGTGAAATGTCACAATGGGAGGACCATTGGGAAGCCGTTCTGCCTTGAATGTTACTAGCCCCTCCCCCTTGCCCGGCTGCATACACTGAGACAGTAAAGCCCCCGACATGGTTTTGCAATTATTTATTCTATTTCTCTGTGACAATAGTTCTTAGATGGATCAAAGGGTATGAGGGGAGAGCAGGGATTGAGTATTGAGTTGGATGATCAGCCTATTGAATGGCAGAGCAGGCTCGAAGGGCCGAATGGCCCACTCCTGCTCCTATTTTCTGTGGCTCTCTCTAGATTATAATTTTCATCCAGTGTGATAGGAATGCACCGTAGACTGATCTGATATCAGCAAAAGACAGTCATCACCTAGACTGTTTCAACCCCTTGATAGAATCATAGAATGTTAAGGTGGGCAAGAGGCCATTTGGCCCAACCTGTCTAATAAAGATGTACACGTGCATAGCCCCTGGAACTTCCCTTTTAACAGCACAATGAGTATATTAACCCCACAGGAGGTACAGTGGGTCAAGGAGATGGGTTTACTGTCACCTCCTCATGGCCAGTGACTCTTTTACCTCTTGAGTAAAATATATACAAACCACAAATAGAATTCATATCAAATATATGTGCATTGTTTGCAAGAAGGAGATTACTTCAAGATGAAATATTTGTCACCTGTGTTAAAATATTTGTGTTCTAAATTTGTATTCGCCCCAGTTCTCCTCCCAACATGGCGATGAACATCCAGGAGGTCACATTCATACCGACTGAACTTGGGCTTGTTGGAAGTCAGCAAGAGGGACTGGTCTCATTCTGTAGCACCATGTTGTTTCTCACAGTACGCATTGTCACTTAAAATAAATTTATTAACTTGTAGAAGTATAATGTCTCGGTTGTCATAGAGATATACAGCATAGAACCAGTACCTTCAATCCAATTTGTCCATGCCGACCAGCTATCCTAAATTAATCCAGTCCCATTTGCCAGCACTTCGCCCATATCCCTCCAAACCCTTCCTATTCATATACCCATCCAGATGCATTTTAAATGCTGCAATTGTACAGCCTTCACCACTTCCTCTGGCAGCTCATTCCATACACGTACCACCCTCTGTGTGGAAAAGTTGCCCCTTAGGTCCCCTTCACTTCTCACCTTAAATCTGTGTGCTAGTTTTGGACTTACCCATCCCAGGTAAAAAAACCTTGTCTATTTACCCTATCCTTGCCCCTCATAATTTCATAAACCTCTATAAGGCCACCCCTCAGCCTTCGACGCTCCAGGGAAAACAGCTCTTCAGTGTCTCCCAGTAGCTCAGATCCTCCAACCCTGGCAATGTCCTTGTAAAACTTTTCTGAACACTTTCAAGTTTCACAACTTCCTTCCTATAACAGGGAGACCAGAACTGAACACAAAATTCCAAAGGTGGCCTAACCAATGTCCTGTACAGCTGCAACATGACCTCCCAACTCATATACTCAGTGCACTGACCAATAAAGGCAAGCAAACCAAACGCCTTCTGTGTGTGCAGTTAACTGCCAGAGGAAATGGTGAATGCAGGTATAGTTGCAATGTTTAAAAGACATTTAGATAAGTTCATGAATAAGAAATGTTTGGAAGGATATGGGCCAAGCGCAGGCAGGTGGGACTGGTTTAATTTAGAATTATGGTCAGCATGGACTGGTTGGGCTGAAGGGTCACCAGTTTCTAAAACAGAGGACAGAAATAGAAGGTGATTTCATCCACATCCACATGGTTCTATTGTCAGAAAGACCAAAACTCGGAGCCATAAATCTATAATAGTCATTCAAAAATCCAACAGAAGATTCGTAATCCAGTGAAGGTCAAGATTGTTAAACTCACTGAAGTAATCAAGACATGTGCTCTAGCAGCATTTCAAGAGAAGTTTGATCATTTCCGAAGAGAGAAAGAAATCAATGGTGATGTCAAGAGGGTTAGATGAAGAGGAGTGGATAGAGTAAATCATAAACATCAACATGGCCATGTTGGGCCAAGTGAGTCATTTCTGTGTTGTCTAACACTATATCATTCGATTTGGTTTTGATAATGCTGCAACCGTCAAAATATGGAGGTGCCAGTGTTGGACTGGGGTGGACAAAGTCAGCAGTCACATGACACTAGGTTATAGTACAATAGGTTTATTTGAAATCACAAGCTTTCTGAGCAACCTGATGAAGGGGCCGTGCTCTGAAAGCTTGTGCTTTCAAATAAACCTGTTGGCCTATAACCCAGTGTCATGTGACTGCTGACTTTGTATTCTTAAGGCATTTTGTCTTAATCTTGTGATGATGGCCACACTGGCTACACTTTGTCAACTGTCAAGGCCACTTGTTCATTTAACCTTGAGTTTCTCGCAGAAATACTTTTAAGGGATGTCTTTCGCAAGG
The DNA here is from genome assembly GCF_020745735.1 of Hemiscyllium ocellatum. NCBI lineage: Eukaryota > Metazoa > Chordata > Chondrichthyes > Orectolobiformes > Hemiscylliidae > Hemiscyllium > Hemiscyllium ocellatum. The sequence goes on along the minus strand of NC_083424.1, from coordinate 9,600,967 downwards.
CTGTCAGCCATTAGCTGAACAGACCACACACAAGTAGACCCTGATCAAGGCTGCGTTTCAACACAGAACCATTCACAATAACCCGAGGTATAACCCAAACATTAGTGAGTATTGTTACAGCCAGCACGCTAATCAGGTTGACTGTGCATTCTGTGGGCAGACCTACACCCTGGCCTGATGGCCAACCTTTCTGACCCCATGCATCCTGTTATACTAGCTCTCACATTTTGAACACACGATAACATCTGAGAGAACAAAGGTAAGGAGCTGGATTCAACACCAAGACAAAACACCACCATCTCACATTCACTTCATAAAGCATGGCCCCCTCTGAACCGACCCTTCATATAGAGATGTTAAAATTATCTACAGTACTAGCCAAAAGGAATACAGCTTCCAGTTTTAAAGTCTCAAAATAGAATTTTATTTTATCTACAATAATGGAATTAAACTGTGAAATTTAGGAATAGTTCCAAAGAATGAAAGGTCATCGCCAAGATAATAAATGCAGCAAGGAAATGATTCCTATGTCGTTTTGGTCAATGGAGACCAAATGAGGGACTCAAACTCAGTTTGCAGCCAATCAGAAACCACACTGCACTGACCTTGACAGAAACTAATCAAAGCAAAACACTCCGGAGGCTGGGAATCTAAAATAAGAAAAAACAGAAATTGCTGGAGAAATACAGTGGACCTGGCAGCATCAGCACAGACAGGAACTGAGTCCGAAATGACTTTTCTTCCGAGAAGTTTTCTTCAGTGATATGGGACTCGAAATGTTAACCTGGTTTCTCTCTCCACAGACCTGCTGAGTTTGTTGACAAAGTAAAAAAACAATCACACAACACCAGGTTATAGTCCAACAGGTTTATTTGGAAGCACTAGCTCCTTCGTTAGGTAGCTAGCTGATGAAGGAGGAGCACCCCAAAAGCATATACTTCCAAATAAACCTGTTGGACTATAACCTGGTGCTGCGTGATTTTTAACTTTGTCTACCCCAGTCCAACACCGGTACCTTCACACCAGAGTTTCTTAACAGAATTAAAAATCTCACAACACCAGGTTATAATCCAACGGGTTTAATTGGAAGCACTAACTTTCGGAGCGACGCTCCTTCATCAGGTGATTGTGAAGCAGGACCATAAGACATAGAAGTTATAGCAAAAGATTACAGTGTCACGCAGCTAGATTGTTAAGTCTTTCATCTTTTAGCATGGGTTTGCTTGCTTTGATTCTTTAATATATAAATTCCAGAACTTCTTTTAAATCACATTCTCAAGATAATTTAAGGTCTTATAACAAAAGGTGGTCTAGATTAGATTGGGATATCTGGTCAGCATGGACAAGTTGGACCAAAGGGTCTGTTTCTGTGCTATACAACTCTATGACTCTATATCAGCTCAGACAATGCATTAAAGGTGTGAGGTCAGAGTCTGTCTGTATCCCAGTCTTGAGTCAGACTGGTTCTATTTCCTAAAGTGAAATTTACAAAATATTACATGGATTCACTGCCTGCATTGAGTGAGCAAAATAGAATGTATCTGCAAATAAACTTTTACAAATACAGATTCACCCCATAAACGTATACATGTCATAGAGTCATAGAGATGTACAGCACAGAAACAGACCCTTCGGTCCAACCCGTCCCATGCCGACCAGATATCCCAACCCAATCTAGTCCCATCTGCCAGCACCCGGCCCATATCCCTCCAAACCCTTCCTATTCATATACCCATCCAAATGCCTCTTAAATGTTGTAACTGTACCAGCCTCCACCACATCCTCTGGCAGCTCATTCCATACACACCCTCTGTGTGAAAAAGTTGCCCTGCACATATGCAGGAGATAGAGACGGAGTGAGTGTGCGCATGTGAGTGTGAGTGCATGTGAGAGTGTTTGTGTTTGTGTGTGTGCAAGCTTCATAAAGTATGTGCGTGAGTGTGATGGGGTATGAGCCTGTGAGAGGGTGTGTGTGTGGGTGTGAGTGTGGGGGGTGTATGTGTATGCATTTGAGAGAGAGCTTGTGTATGAGAAAAGGTCTGCCTGTGTGTATGGGTCTGTAGGAATGTGTGTGTGTGCATGCATGTGTGTGATCACGTGTGTGTGTGTATGCATGTGTGTGTGTAGTGCAGTAGTGTCACCTAGAATGTAACATGAGCCCACGATCCTGGTTGAGGCCATCCCTATGTGTACTAAACTTGGCTAACAGCCTCTGCTCGGTCACTCTGCACTAGACTGTTCTGTCACTCGATCTTCCTATGATCACAGAAACCATTATAAACACCATCACTCTCTCCCTTTGCATGACACAAGTCCTCTGCCAGTATTTTCTTTTCACTGATGTAATAAATGCTGATTTGATAACTCTAGCTCTGTAGGCATTGAGAAGCCTTCCACTGTATGATTTAAGATGTCCCTCGTGAGCTTACACATGGAGGGCCCCACACCACCCCTAAAGCCCAGGTATAGTGAGCAATCAGATCACAATCATGGTCAGTGGACACTCTCCCTCTCGTCAACCCTGAGCTGGTTAATCACTCAAAATCAGAACACTGTGGAAGTCGGAAATCTGGAAGGATATCAAGAAGTGCTGGAGAAACTCAGCAGGTCCGGCAGCCTCTTTGGTGAGAGAAACACAGTTAACATTCTGAGTCCAGTGATTCCATTATGGAACAGCTGACAGACCTAAAACACAGAGGCCACTGGTGCAGATGTAGGCCATTCAGCCCATCACGTCTGCTCCTCTATTCAATGAGAAAAGGGGTGACATGGTGGCTCAGCGGTTAGCACTATTACATCTCAGCATCGGAAATCCAGTTTCGATTCCAGCTTCAGGCAACTGACTGCGTGGAGTTTGCACATTCTCCCTGTCTCTGCGTGGGTTTCCTCCGGGTGCTCTGATTTCCTCCCACAGTCCAAGGATGTGCAGGTTAGGGTGGATTGGCCATGCTAAATTACCCATAGTGTTCAGGGATGGGAGGGGTAGGTGCATTAATCAGGGGAACTGTAGAGTAATAGGGGAGGGGGAAGGTTCTGGGTGGGTTCCTCTTCAGAGGGTCGGTGTGGACTCAGAGCAGAGAGCATAGAACGTTACAGCACAGTAAAGGCCCTTCGGCCCTCAATGTTACGCCAACCTGTGAAACCAATCTGATACCCATCTAACCTACACCATTCCATTATTATCCATATGCATGTCCAAAGCCCATTTAAATGCCTTTAACGTCTATGAGTCTAATACTGTTGGTGGCAGGCCGTTCCATGCCTCTACTACTCTCTGAGTAAAGAAACTACCTCTTATATCTGTCCTAAATCTATCACCCCTCAATCTAAAGCTATGTTCCCTCATGTAGCCATCACCATCCGAGGAAAAAGGCTCTCCCTATCCACCCTATCTAACCCTCTGATTATCTTATACGTCTCTATTAAGTCACCTTTCAACCTTCTTCTCTCCAACGAAAACAGCCTCAAGTCCCTCAGCCTTTCTTGGTAAGACTTTCCCTCCATACCAGGCAACATCCCAGTAAATCTCCAAAGCTTCCACATCTTTCCTATAATGCGGTAACATTGACTTGTGGGGCCAAATGGCCTGTTTCCACACTATAGAGATTCTATTAAAAAGTTATGGCTGATCTGACTATCCTCCACTCCCCTGTCTTTTCCCCGTAACCCTTGCTTCCCTTCCTGATTATATAAATCTCCCAATTTCAGCCTTGATTATACTTAATGACCGAGGCATGCAGACCTATGCAGGAAACAATTCCACCGATTCACGACCCTCTGAAAGAAGAAGTTGTCCTCATCTTTGTTTTAAACGTGCAACTCATTATTCTGAGACGATTCCTTCTGGTCTGAAACTTTCCCACAAGGGAATATAACCTTTCTGCATCTGCCCTGTCAACACCTCAAAAAGCTTGAATGTTTCAATGAGGTAGCCTCTCATTCTTCTGATTTCCAATCTAATCAACTCTCCTCATGAGAAAATCTCCTCCATACCTGGTACAAGTCCATGAAACGTCTCTGGATTGCCTCCTTTGATGGTATAGCTTTCATTGTTGTTCAGCATGGTGGCTCAGTGGTTAGCACAGCTGCCTCACAGCACCAGGGGCCCGGGTTCAATTCCAGCCTCGGGGAACTGGCTGGGTGGAGTTTGTACATTCTCTCAGTAGCTGCGTGAGTTTGCTCCCACAGTCCAAAGATGTGCAGGTTAGGGTGGATTGGCCATGGAAAATTACCCCATAATGTCCAGGGACAGAGATGTGCACGTTAGGGTGGATTGGCCATGGGAAATTGCCTCATAGTGTCCAGGGATACGCGGGTTAGGGTGGACTGGTCACAGGAAATTGCCCCATAATGTCCATGGATATGCAGATTAGGGTGGATTGGCTGTGGAAAATTGCCCATAGTGCCCAGAAATGTGTAGATTAGGTGGATGAGCCATGGGAAATGCGGGGATAGGGTGGGGAGTGAAGGCTGGATGGATGCTCTTTGGAGAGTTGGTGTGGACTTGTCTCTGCACTGTAGGGATAGGATTCTGTTGGATCAGGGACCAGGACTGCTGACAATATTCCAGGTGTGTCCTAAGTAATGCCTTGCAAGGTTTTCCTACTTTGACACTCCACTCGCTTTGCAATAAAGGCTTCCTGAGTTCCTCAGGCACTTGTTGATTTTGTTAACACAGTGTCACTAATTACACCATGATATTGGAATCTGACTGCAGACAAAAGGATCCACATTGACAAAGCAAGTACTGAACACAAATCCCCAAACTACACCTTCACGTCGTAAAATCATCCAGGTATTTAAAATGACTTTAAAGTTATCTTTATCTAATAAAACTATTCAAAGATGTTATGATATGCTTCTAGAGCAGGTAGTCCTTAAACCCAGGCCACCTGGCACAGAGGTAGGGACATTACCGTTGCCCCACACTTATCTCAGGGCACTCTCAACTACCTTGTCCCCAGCCCCAAATCCCCCCCCCTCCCTTTTATCTCTCCACCCCCTGGCCTGAAATGTTGATTTTCCTGCTCCTCGGAAGCTGCCTGACCTGCTGTGCTTTTCCAGCAACACACTCTCGACTCTGATCTCCAGCATCTGCAGTCCTCACTGTCTCCACGCTAATCTGTTAGTTTATTGCGAGGCAGGAGAAGCATTTGTGTGAGGATGGGTGTTCACTCATCCTCTTTGTCTTCAGGCCCCCTTAAGATGGATTCTGATGATCACATGACCTTCTCTCACTAAGAGCGTCACCTCCCCCTCCACCCCATCCCCACCTCCACCTCCACTCTTCTCCCAAATGTGTTCATCCTCAAGGGATCTTGGTGACCAATTGGAAGCAGAGCAGACTCTCTGTAGACAATTCTTGACTTTGAGCCAAACAGTGTTAGCTTCTCCAGCTGTGCATTTTTCTGGCTAATAAAGTCAAGTTCCTTAAAGATGAGTCTTTTTTTCAAGGCAGATTGCCGGAATCTTCCATTCGGGACAAGGCAGGGTTAGCATCTTCAGGTCTACTTGAATTGCAAGAGCAAACAATATTTGAATGCTGCCGCACATCTTGTGTAGAGTTCTGGCTCAAAACATTTAGCGTACTTTTTTACTTAAATTGTCGTGGGTTTGGGGTTCACTATGTGTAATCCCCTTCCAGCTGAACACCGAAATTATATGTTACACATTAAATTAAATCAAAAATGATATGTAAAAAATAGGTTAATCAAAAATTGTGTTTTCAGCTCCTCTATCATTATAATCCAGATTCTGAGAGTGTTTTCAACAGATGTCCATAATATTTGCTCTGTATACTATATGAGATTTGCAGATGGCATATAACTGTCTTGGAGTATGATACACTGGCACCTAAGGACATCTCCAACCACTATACAGCCAATGATGTGCAATTGTAACATGATATAAGGTAGGAAAAAAAACCACAGTCAAATTACATGCAGAAAGCTCCCATAACGAGTGATGTGGTAAATAATCTGACAACTGTTGTTTTAGTTAAGTCAGTTAAGGGATAAATATTGACCAAGGCATGGGGGAGAGTTTTCTCAGTTTCCTTGGAATAGCACCAAGGGCACCCTTACACCCTCCCTGAGAGGGCAGGTACAGTTTTGCAGATTGATCTTCCCTAACAATTGAAAATGTGTTGCTGGTTAAAGCACAGCAGGTCAGGCAGCATCCAAGGAATAGGAAATTCGACGTTTTGGGCATAAGCCCTTCATCAGGAATTCCTGATGAAGGGCTTATGCCCAAAACGTCGAATTTCCTATTCCTTGGATGCTGCCTGACCTGCTGTGCTTTAACCAGCAACACATTTTCAACTGTGATCTCCAGCATCTGCAGACCTCATTTTTTTCTTCCCTAACAATACAGAGTTGAGACACAGTCAGTGTGTATCCTACTTTTTTCTTCATGTTTCTGGTCCTGCTCCCAAAGATTCTTTTATCAAACACAGTCATGTCCATATCTGCAGTCCCAACAAAGTTTTAAGAAACAGGTCCACTTTACAGCTCGGCTAAACAAAGCACAAATTTTAAGAAGCCTCACTTAAGAAAGAAAGATGAAATGGGAACCAATACAAGGGTTGGGGGAGAAATGCAATTAACTTGGCTTGCTGTTGTCTACTATAATTCCCATCACATCCCTCACCTGCAGGCTCTAACCTTGACTTAATTTCAGCTCTCACAGCAAGGACAGCAGCCATTACAACATAAGGAACCTCAAACATCAGCTTAATTTATCCCTTGCAGTGAAACAATGAATGATAAATGTCTGCTCATCTCACTGCGGCTGCATCCATTAGAACATGAAACATTCCAGCGCAGTATAGGCCCTTGGGCCTTCGATTTTGCTCCGACCTGTGGAACCAATCTGAAGCCCATCTAACCTACGTTAATCAATCTTCGTCCGTATGACTATCCAATGGCCATCTAAATGCCCTTAACGTTGACGAGTCTACAACTGTTTACAGGCAGTTGGTTCCACATCCCCTACTATACTCTGAGTAAAGAAACTGTGAAGACATCTGTCCCATATCTATCACCTCTCAATTTAAAGCTATGTCCCTCGTGCTAGCCATTACCATCAGAAGAAAATGGCTCTCGCTGTCCACCCTCTCTAACCCTCTGGTTATCTTATATGTTTCAATTAAGTCACCTCTCAACCTTCTTGTCTCTGGTGAAAACAGCCTCAAGTCCCTCAATATTTTCTCGTATGATCTTCCCTCAATACCAGTCACCATCCTAGTAAATCTCCTCTGCACCTTTTTCAAAGTTTCCACATCCTTCCTATGATGCGGTGACCAGAACTGTACGCAATACTCCAAGTGCAGCCACACCAGTTTTGTACAGCTGCAGCATGACCTCATGGCTCCGAAACTCAATCCCTCTACCAATGACAGCTAACACACCATATGTCTTCTTAACAACCTTATCAACCTGGGTAGCAACTTTCAGGGATCCATGTACATAGACACTGAGATCTCTCTGCTTATCTACACTACCAAGAATCTTACGATTAGCCCAGTACTCTGCATTCCTGTTACTCCTTCCAAAGTGAATCACCTCACACTTTTCTGCATTAAACTCCATTTGCCAATTCTCAGCCCAGCTCTGCAGCTTATCTATGTTCCTCTGTAACCCGCAACATCCTTCAGCACTATTCATAACTCCACTGACCTTAGCATCATCCACAAATTTACTAACCCGACTTTTGAGACCCTCATCTAGGTCATTTATAAAAATAACAAACAGCAGTGACCCTAAAATAGATCCTTGCAGTACACACAGTAACTGATCTCCAGGGTGAATATTTTCCATCAACTACCACCCTCTGTCTTCTTTCAGCTAGCCAATTTCTGATCAAAGCCACTAAATCACCTTCAATCCCATGTCTCCATATTTTGTGCAATAGCCTACCATGGGGAACCTTATCAAACACCTTACTGAAATCCACATACACCACATCAGCCACTTTACCCTCATCCACCTGTTTGGTCACCTTCTCAATGAACTCAATAAGGTTTGTGAGGCATGACCTACCCTTCATAAAACCATGTTGGCTATCCCTAATCAACTTATTCCTCTCTAGATGATTATAAATCTCCTCTCTCTCTTATAACCTTTTCCAACACTTACCCACGACCGAAGTGAGGCTCACTGATTTATAATTACCAAGATTGCCCCTACTCTTCTTGAAAAAGGGGACAACAGTTGCCGTCCTCCAGTCTTCTGGCACTATTCTTGTAGACAATAACGACATAACCATCAAAGCAAAAGGCTCGGCAATCTCCTCCCTGGCATCCCAGAGAATCCGAGGTTAAATTCCATCCAGCCCAGGGGATTTACTTATTTTCACACTTTCCAGAATTTCTAACACCTCCTCCTTGTGAACCTCAATCCCATCCAGTCTAGTAGCCTGTATCTCCGTATTCTCCTTGACAACATTGTCTTTTTCCAGTGTGAATACTGACGAAAAATATTCATTTAGCGCTTCCCCTATCTCCTCTGATTCCATGCACAACTTCCCACTACTATCCTTGATTGGCCTTAATTTTTCTCGAGTCATTCTTTTATTCCGATAAGGCCATAAGACACATAGTGGAAGTAAGGCCATTTGGCCCATCGAGTCCACTCTGCCATTTAATCATGACTGATGGGCATTTCAACTCCACTTACCCGCACTCTCCCCGTATCCCTTAATTGCTTGCAAGATCAATGATTTATCAATCTCTGACTTGAAGACATTTAACATCGCGGTCTCCACTGTGCTCCGTGGCAATGAACTCCACAGGTCCACCACTCTCTGGCTGAAGAAATGTCTCCTCACGTTTATTCCCCTCTAATTCTATGGCTGTGCCCATGGGTCCTAGTCTCCCTGCCTAACAGAAACAACTTCCCAGCGTCCACTCTTTCTCAGCCATGCATTATCTTGTAAAGTTTCTATTAGACCTTCCCTCAACCTTCTAAACTCTAATGAATATAATCCCAGGATCCTCAGCCTACCATTCCAGGGATCATCCGTGTGAATCTCTGCTGGACACGCTCCAGTGCCAGTATGTCCTTCCTGAGGTGTGGGGCCCAAAGTTGGACACAGTATTCTAAATGGGGCCTAATTAGAGCTTTATAAAGTATCAGAAGCACATTGTTGCTTTTATATTCCAACCCTCTTGAGATAAATGACAACATTGCATTCGCTTTCTTAACCACAGACTTAACCTGCAAGTTAACGTTTAGGGAATCCTGGACTAGCACTCCCAGATCCCTTTGTACTTTGGCTTTATGAATTTTCTCACTGTTTAGAAAATAGTCCATGCCTGTATTCTTTTTTCCAAAGTGCAAGACCTCGCATTTGCTTAGGTTGAATTTCATCAGCCATTTCCTGGACCACTCTCCCAAACTGTCTAAATCTTTCTACAGCCTCCCCACCTCCTCAGTGCTACCTGCCTGTCCACCTAACTTCGTATCATCGGTGAACTTCGTCAGATGCCCCCGGTCCCTTCATCCAGATCATTAATATATAAAGTGAACAGCTGTGATCCCAACACTGAACCTGAAGGGACACCACTTGTCACCAGCTGCCATTCCAAAGAAGAACCTTTTATCCCAACTCTCTGCCTTCTATCAGATGGCCAATCATAAATCCACGCCAGTAGCTCACCTTGAACACCATGGGCCCTCACCTTGCTGAGCAGCCTCCTGTGAGGCACCTTATCAAAGGCCCTGTGGAAGTCTAGATAGATAACATCCACTGGGTTTCCCTGGTCTAACCTACTTGTCACGTCTTCAAAGAATTCTAACAGGTTTGTCAGGCATGACCTCCCCTTACAAAGTCCGTGTTGACTTGTTGTAATCTGACCCTGCACTTCCAAGAATTTAGAAATCTCATCCTTAACGATGGGTTCTAGAATTTGACCAACAACTGAGGTTAGGCTAATCGGCCTATAATTTTCCATCTTCTGTCTTGATCCTTTCTTGAACAAGGGAGTTACAACAGCGATTTTCCAATCATCTGAGACTTTCCCTGACTCCAGTGATTTTTGAAAGATCACAGTCCGCGCCTCCTCAATCACCTCCCACAGAACTCTAGGATGTAGCCCATCGGGGACAGGAGATTTATCAAGTTTTAGACCTTTTAGCTTTTCTAGCACTTTCTCTTTTGTAATGGCTACCATACTCAACTCTGCCCCCTGACTCTCCTTAATTTTGGGATATTACTCATGTCATAGAGTCATAGAGATATATAGCATGGAAACAGATCCTTTGGTCCAACTGTCAATGCTGACCAGATAACCCAACCCAATCTAGTCCCAGCACCTGGCCCATATCCCTCCAAACCCTTCCTATTTACATACCCATCCAAATACCTCTTAAATGTTGCAACTGCACCAGCCTCCACCACTTCCTCTGGTAGCTCATTCCATACACCTATCACCCTCTGCATGAAAAAGTTGCCCCTTAGGTCTCTTTTATATCTTTCCCCTCTCACCATAAACCTATGCCCTCTAGTTCTGGACTCCCCTGCCTGAGGGAAAAGATTTTGTCTATTTACCCTATCCATGCCCCTCATGATTTTGTAAACCGCTGTAAGGCTACCCCTCAACCTCCAACACTCCAGGGAAAACAGCCCCAGCCTGTTCAGCCTCTCCCTGTAGCTCAAATCCTCCAATCCTGGCAACATCCTTGTAAATCTTTTCTGAACCCTTTCAAGTTTCACAACATCTTTCCAATAGGAAGGAGACCAAAACTGCACGCAATATTCCAACAGTGGCCTAACCAATGTCCTGTACAGCCACAACATGACCTCCCAACCCCTGTACTCAATACTCTGGCCAATAAAGGAAAGCATACCAAACGCCTCCTTCACTATCCTATCTACCCACGACTCCACTTTCAAGGAGCTATGAACCTGCACTCCAAGGTCTCTTTGTTCAGCAACATTCCCTAGGACCTTACCATTAAGTGTATAAGTCCTGCTAAGATTTGCTTTCCCAAAATGCAACACCTCACATTTATCTAAATTAAACTCCACCTGCCACTTCTCAGCCCATTGGCCCATCTGGTCAAGATCCTGTTGTAATCGGAGGTAACCCTCTTCGCTGTCCACTATACCTCCAATTTTGGTGTCATCTGCAAACTTACTAACTGTACCTCTTACGCTCGCATCCAAATCATTTATGTAAATGTTAGAAAGCAGTGGACCCAGCATTGATCCTTGTGGCACTCCACTGGTCACAGGCCTCCAGTCTGAAAAACAACCCTCCACCACCACCCTCTGGCTTCTACCTTTGAGCCAGTTCTGTATCCAAATGGCTAGTTCTCCCTGTATTCCGTGAGATCTAACCTTGCTAACCAGTCTCCCATGGGGAACCTTGTCGAACGCCTTACTGTAGTCCATATAGATCACATCTACAGCTCTGCCCTCATCAATCCTCTTTGTTACTTCTTCAAAAAACTCAATCAAGTTTGTGAGACATGATTCCCCACGCACAAAGCCATGTTGACTATCCCTAATCAGTCCTTGCCTTTCCAAATACATGTACATCCTGTCCCTCATGATTCCCTCCAACAATTTGCCCACCACCGAGGTCAGGCTCACCGGTCTATAGTTCCCTGGCTTGTCCTTACCACCCTTCTTAAACAGTGGCACCACATTAGCCAACCTCCAGTCTTCCAGCAGCTCACCTGTGACTATTGATGACATAAATATCTCAGCAAGAGGCCCAGCAATCACTTTCCTAGCTTCCCACAGAGTTCTAGGGTACACCTGATCAGGTCCTGGGGATTTATCCACCTTTATGCGTTTCAATCCATCCAGCACTTCCTCCTCTGTCACCATCTATTTCCCTACAGTCTATATCTTCCGTATCCTTTTCCACAGTAAATACTGATGCAAAATACTTGTTTAGTATCTTCCCCATTTTCTGTGGCTCCACACAAAGGCCGCCTTGCTAATCTTTGAGGGGCCCTATTCCCTCCCGAGTTACCCTTTTCTCCTTAATGTATTTGTAAAAACCCTTTGGATTCTCCTTAATTCTATTTGCCAAAGCTATCTCATGTCCTTCCGCTGTGTAGACTAACGCAGAGAACTTAATAAATTCTTCAGCTATTTCCTTATCTCGCATCACTCGCCTTCCTGCATCAATTTGGAACGGCCCAAGGTCTACTTTTGCCTCTAATTTGTTTCTTATGTATTGAAAGGAACTTTTACTATCATTTCTAATATTACTGGCTAGCTTACCTTCTTATTTGATCCTCTCCTTCCTTACTTCTCTTTTTGTTATCCTCTGTTTGTTTTTGTAGCCTTCCCAATCTTCTGATTTCCCAGTGCTCTTGGCCACTTTATTGGCTCTCTCTTTTCCTTTGATACATTTCCTGACTTCCTTTGTCAGCCATGGCTGTCTAATGTGTCCCGGATAATCTTTCTTTTCTTTGAGGTGAACCTCTGTACTGTGTCCTCAAATACACCCAGAAACTCCTGCTATTGTTGCTTTATTGTCTTCTTCATTAGGCTCTGCTTCCAGTCGAATTTCGTCAGTTCCTCTCTCATGCCCTTGTAATTACCTTTATTTAAATGTAGCACCATTACAACTGATTTTGCCTTCTCTCATTCAAACTGCAGACTGAACTCTACCATATTCTGATCACTGCTTCCTAAGTATTCCCTTACTTTAAGATCTTTTATAAAGTCTGGCTCATTACATCGCACTAAGTCCAGGATAGCCTGTTCCCTTGTGGGCTCCATCCACAATTCCTGCTATACTTATAGAAAGCTTTAGAGCTTTTATTGATCCTATCCAGCGAAACTATCATGTCCCCTCCTGACTCTTCTTAGCTCTCTCTTTAGGTCTTTCCTGGCTAACTTGTAACTCTCAAATGCCCGGACTGAGCCTTCACATCTCATCCTAATATAAACCTTCTTCTTCCTCTTGACAGAAAATTCAACTTCTTTAGTAAACCACAGTTCCCTCGCTCGACCATTTCCTCCCTGCCTGACAGGTACATAATTATCAAGGACATGCAACAGCTGATCCTTGAATAAGATCCACATTTCTATTTCACATTTGTCTGTCAATGGGATCGATTTGACCAAAGCCCCAGTCCAGATGTGGCTCAGTTGATACCACTCTCACCTCCAGGTCACAAGGTGCAGGTCCCACTTTGGGATTCACAGAGAAAAGATCCAGGCTAGTACTCCAGGGCAGTACTGAGGGAGTGCTGCACTCCATGATGGTGCAGCCTTTTAGATCTGACCTAGACCTTCGACACGCTCTGCCTACCCGTGCTGGGAATGTGAAAAGCAAGGGAATCGGGTGGCTCTGTTGGTTAGCACCGCTGCCTCACAGCACCAGGGACTTGGGTTCAATTCCAGCCTGTCTGTGTGGAGATTAGATTTGATTCTCTACAGTGTGGAAATAGGGCCTTTGGCCCAACAAGTCACACCGTCCCTCCAAAGAACAACCCACCCAGACCCTTTCCCCTACATTTAACCCTGACTAATGCAGTTAACATTACGGGCAATTTAGCACAGCCAATTCACCTAACCTGCACATCATTGTGACTGTGGGAGGAAACCCACGCAGACACGGGGAGAATGTGCAAACTCTGCACAGACAGTTGCCCAAGGTGGGAATCAAACCCAGATCCCTGGTGGTGTGAGGCAGCAGTGCTAACCACTGAGCTACCGTGCCGCCACCTTGGAGTTTGTACACTCTCCCCATGTCTGTGTGGGTTTCCTCCAGGTGCTCTAGTTTCCTCCCACAGACCGAAGGTGTGTAGGTTAGTTTAGACTGGCCGTGCTTAATTGTCCATTGTGTCCAGGGATGTGTCGGTTAGGTGCCGAATTACCTATGGTAGTTATGGGGATAGAAGATGCTCTGTGGACCAGACTTGTTGGACTGAATAACTTCATGCTGCGCTGTAGGGATTCTATGAATTATGTCCTGGCCAATGTTAATCCCTCAATCAGCACGACCTTAACCAGGCTATGTGCTTGTGATCATATTACTGGCTGTGCAGTTGGTCTGCTTTCTACATTAGAGCAGTGATTACACCTCAATATGTTTTTCATTGGCTGAAGTGCATCATGAACTGTCCAGTGATGGTGAAAAGTGATATATTAATGCACATTGTAGGGACACAGTGGGCTGAACGGCCTCTTTCCGTGATTCACTGAGGTGTCCGTGGAGCACAACATATGCTGCCCCCTTATTTGCAAAGCACCTGCAATCTCACTCTGGCAAGCTTTCAGCTGCAAATACACAATGCCTAGGTGTCAGGCTGTTCCTGGGAACCGCAGTTCTCAGTATCATGGATAACAGACCGAAAAAAACCACCCCACACACCAGCAGCATCAGACAATCCTCCCATTGTAAAGCTGTGTACACAGTGACGCACTGGAAAAGCTTTTAATAAAACAGACTGATTGGAGAATTGGCAAAGTCATCAGCAAATAGCGAGGACAAGAGGGGAGTATCTGATGAGCTGGAAATTCGATACCTCACATTACAGATACAAAGACTAAAGTAACAGAAAGAGCAAACGCTTAGTGCACATCTTTGAAATTTTGTTTGGCTTGTTTCTTCCATAACAGCATGGAACCAGAACAGCACAGAAGGAGGCCATTTGACCCATCAAGTCCCTTTTATTGCTACTTTCCCTCTATTTTGTAGCCGTGTTAGACTCACCCGTTTAAAATTGTCAAAAAACTGACTGAGAAGTTCTATCAGAGTGCAGCACTACACACCTCTGTCCAACACCGTACACCAGCCCTCACAGTGCAGAAACAGGCCATTCCGTCAGAGAATCATTGAACCCTTATAGTGAGGAAGCTGGCCATTCAGCCCAACGGGTGCACGCTAACCCTTTGAAGAGCAGCCCACCCTATCCCTGTAACCCTGCATTTCTCCTGCCTCATAGCGCCAGGCACCTGGGTTCGATTCCACCCTTGGGCGACTGTCTATGTGGAGTTTGCATCTTCTCCCTATGCCTGCATTCCTCCTGGTGCTCCAGTTTCCTCCCTCAGTCCAAAGATGTGCCAGTTAGAGTAGATTGGCCATGGGAAATTGCCCATAGTGTCCAGGGACATGCAAGTGAGTTATGTGCATTGGCCACGGAAAATGTAGTTATTGGGTGGGAGGTGGGATGCTGCCCAGAGGGTTAACATGATCTCGATGGGCCGACTGGCCTGCTTCCACATGATAGGGATTCAATTCTAAAGTGATTTGCAAAAGGAACTACTGTGATGTAATGAAATATCTTTGTCACACAGTGAGTAGTTATGGAATGGAACAAACTTCTTAGAAGTGTGGTGGAGGCAGGTTCAATTGAGGTATTCAGGAGGGAATTGAACAATTATTTGGATAGAAATAGTGTGTAAGGTTAAGGGGACAAAGCAGGAGATTGGCGGGGAGGTCAGGACACTCGTTTGATGAGCCGGAGGCAGGCACAATGGGCTGAATGGCCTCCTCTATCCCATAACAATTTGGTGACTCTGATGTCAGTTCAGTCCTAGTTTTCCTGTTTTTCTGGGAAGTGATATTGTGTCATGTCTGATTAGCAAACATGGAACAGCAGGAGAGCTTCCTGTGTGAGTCAGGGAGTCAGTCAGACCTGGGTCATGCAGGAAAAGGTTTATCTGTCTCCTCTATGCGAAACAAGGCTCATGTGTCTTTATGTGGTTCTGGAAGACGTCAAATAAATCGAGTGTGGTTGGAATAAAGATAAAGGATATCAATCAGGAGCCCGTTCCAAGTGCCGTTCAACAACTTGGCATTCTTTCTGAAGAAAGGATCTTATTCTCACTCCATTTGGTAATTGTCAGTGAGAGACTTTGGGCATGAAAATATGCAAGATGGATAGACAATGTGTAATTGTTTCTTAATTCCATTCACTACATTCTTTTGGATAAGGTTGAGCACAGTTCTAAATTTATATTACAAACATGTTGTACAGCAAAGCGCTTGTGTATAACTGGGAACTAGAAATCAGAAGGTTGTCGGCTTAAGTTCCAGTTTCACATTTGGACAGGACCAGCGGGTCCTGAAGAAGGGTTACACTCGAAACACCAACTTCCCTGCTTCCTGATGCTGCCTGACTTGCTGTGTTCTTCCAGCCTCCTGCCTTGTCCCACTCTCGGACTTGAGCATCAAAGTTGAGGCTGACTTTCCATTGTTGTGCTGTACTGAGGGTGTGCTGCACTGCCAGGGGTGCTGACTCTTGCATGGGATGCTGAAGCAAGATCCCACCCATCCCCCAGGTGGATGCCAAACATCCCAGGGCTTTATCCTGAACAACAGCAAAGGAATTACCCCAGTGTCCTCGACCAATATTTATCCCTCAATCCACATCCTGAAAACAGAATACCTGGCCGCGATCACACACTCCTGGGAACTTCCTGTGCATAAATGGGCTGCTGCCTTTCCCTCGCAACCACAGTGAGCAGATTTCCAAAAATCCTTCCCTGGCTGCTTTGAGGGGCTTCAAGAAATCTCACTCATAAAAGGAACGAGAGCAGGAGGGCACAGATCAAAAAAGGTGTTCAAAAGAAGGGCCGAATGGCCTACTCATGTTTTCTAGAAGGAAGGACAGTGTGTGGAAAGGTATTTGCCACCCAGCGGATCTGGAAGGCAGACGATTGTACACGGTACTCTAGCTGAGGACTAACAAGACGTGTCTTAGATTAGATTACTTAGATTAGATTAGATTACTTATACAAGTTCAGCATCCCTCCCTACTCTCACACTCTACATAAGGGTTTGGAAAGGCAAGAGAGGTGGGTTTTACTGAGACATTCAAGACAAACATTGAATGGTTATTTGGGTAGAAATGATGCACAAGTGAACGGAGACAGAGGAAGAGATTGGCAGTCGGTAATAATGCTTGTTTGCAGAGCTCGATGGGCTGACTGGCCTCCCGTAACAATCCTGGAAAATGCAAGCCTTGGTCTCTGGCTCAGGGGAGAATCACAGAAGAGCAGGTGCACAAATTTCCAATCCTGTTTCAAACATTGAAAAGATTTAGGTTTCTAATATAGTTCAGCTTGAAAGCCATCTACTGAGTTAGATGTTACAGACAGAACAGACCAGGCCAATCATTGAAGTCTCCTGTCCAGCACAGTATGTTGTCACTCCAATTTCCTTTTGTCTAAAACCAGGGCTGTCCATTGCTATGGGGCTGATGTTTACTCTGGCAGTACACACCGCCCATCCACATTAGCTCACAAAGCTAGAACTGCTGCTTCCGTATGGCTCCTGTCCTCCCTGGTTAATGGGGAGAGTGGAATCACTGTAAACATTCAGCTCTGAACTCATTGAACTCAGTGGCAGCCTTGGGGGACAGTATTGACCTCTTCCTGATCGAACCCCTTATCTCCTTAACAAGAAAATTCAGTCAACTTTCACACCATCAAGTGCTGTCCAATGATTTCAGCTACAGAGCAAGCCCAGCTCCTTTAAGCCCAGAAGCGCCGTGGGGAACACTATCCCACATTCGAGTTCCCCATGTCTCACACCTTTCTTACTCAGAGATCTTCCGGCTGGTCCTACATCACCACTGGGTCAAACATTCTGGAGCTTCCCATCCAACTGTGTGAGACTGCCTTCAGTTAAGAAGGCAGCTCACTACCTCATTCTGCAGGACAGCAAATGCCAAAGACACCAATGTCCCATGAAATATTGTGTATTTATATGCGTAAAGTTGAGTGAAGAGAGAAGTTAGATTTGACACTCTTGCTGGTTAAATATTCTCCTAATGCCCTGCTCCCAGGCTGGGGGCGCGGGGTGGCAGGTTGGGGGGGTGGTGTGTGAAGAATGAGCAGACACCTCATGGAGTGGAGCATGTCATAACTGGTACATGTCAATTGACATTCAGTTGACAAAATGAACTGAACACCTTCCGTTCTGTCAGAGATGTGGTTCTCTGCTTGGGGTTTTCACACAGCAGGAGGTCTGGTGGAGTAGGGGGTTGCAGTGGTTCCCAATCTGGTCTTCTTGGTCAGGGCGATGTGTCCCCACACGGCTCAACCCATTGCTTGTTAATCTATAAAACCATGTGACGTTCCTGTGGTGAGAGTGGGCATGTCACCTGTTTAGTCGGATCTGTGCGGGAGTTACAACACAACAGGCTCCCCATGTCAACAATCTCCACACGCCGTCTCTAGCCCTGAGCAGGGGTCATTTTCATCCCAGGAGAGATGACAATCTCGCTGACCTCCAGCCAACCTTTCATCATTCAGTGCAAACTTTGCACGTCACATGTATGATTGAAATAAAATCGCTGAATTAAGCCATTCCTTAATGATCTGTTCTACTCCACCAGATCTCTTGTGTGAGAAATCCAAGCAGAGAATAGCCATCACATCTCTGGGCAAGTAGAAAAGAAAGGTGAACTCAGAAATTTGGAGCCATGGGTGAATTTAACAATCTTTTCACTGTACCCCAGTACGTCTCAGCACTTTGCAGTTGACCGGCTGCTTGGGTTTAGGAAACACAGCTTACACACAACAACTCCCATGAATAACGGTAAAGACCAGACATCCTTGTGGTGTTGGTGGAGGGATAAGGATTGGCCTGAAGCCAAGGACCACTCCCCTGCTCCTCTCTTTGATAGTGCCATAGAACCTTTGTGCCCATCTGAGCTGGCAGTCCAAGTTTAAAAGTCTCGCCCAACAGATGGCACCGACGGCAGTGGGGCATTCCCTCAGTATTGCACTGAGGGGGCCTGTTAGGATCGTGTGCTCGGGTTTCTGGAGGGAAAGTCAAAGCCTCTTGGGGCTAGCACCCAATGACGGTGGAGAGCATGAGGTTGCATAACGTCATCCAGCACAGAGCAGCATGGAGGTCTCTGCAAACCCATCTCCATTACTCATTGAGCACTCAGTCCAGGGTAATAGGGACTCAGTCAGGGCTGGTGTCTCCATGCTGGATTCTCTAGGAGACTGCGGTCAGCACAACTGCAGGGGAGCTGTTCAAGGTTACGCGGAAATCTTTCCAAATCAATGAGACACAAGCCGGCAGTTTACAATTTCTCCTTGCCTGACCTTCAACCTTGCCACTGAAGTCAACTATTGACAAGAACAATTGTGGCAGAAGTTTCTTTCACTCAGTGGAAGGAAATAAATATTTGTGGAAGCGCAGACCATGGAGTCCAGGATCTCACTGAGACAGGGCAAGGTGGAAATGGATTTCCTGCTGTTTTATCTTACAACAAGTGCCTTTTGGATTGATGTACCCCTCCCTTTGCCCGATTAACTGATAAGTGATTATTTAGTTCAGGAATTCAAACCTGAATGAAACCAATCTGATTTATGAAACGTGACTTTGCTCTGCTAACTTGGCACTCCTGATGCAGGAGTGAGGGAGTGCTGCATTGTCAGAGGTGCCTTTTAGATAAGGCCTTAAAATAGGCAACCCCACAAAGAGAGCTGATGGCCGAGTGGCGATATCACTAGCCTATTAATCCAGAGATCCCAGGGAATGGTCTGGGACCTGTGTTCGAATCCCATCATGGCAGATGTGGGAATCAATGATCTAATGATGGCCACGGTGGCTGAGTGGTTAGCACTGCTGCCTCACAGCACCAGGGTATCAGGTTCAATTCCACCCTCAGGCGACTGGCTGTGTGGAGCTTGTACGTTTTCTCCATGTCTGTGTGGGGTTTCCTCCCACCGTCCAAAGATGTACAGTTTAGGTGGATTGACCATGGGGAAATGCAGGGTTGTGAGGGTAGGTCTGGTTGGGATGTTTTTTGGTGGGCTGAATTGCCTGCTTCCACCCTGTAGGGATTCTGTGGTTGTAAGTGATTGATGCGGGAGATCCCTTCCTGTTCATTAATGCCCTCGGGGAGGGGAAGCTGCTCTCATCAGCTGGTCTGGTTGTGACTCCAGACCACACAGTAATGTGATTTACCCTTAACTGGTCTCTGAGCAATGGGAGACAGCCAATGACTGGCCCAACCAATGGCACCCATGCCTTGTGAATGAACTAAAATAAAACTGACCCCTTCAAGTGGATGTACAAGATTCCTTGGCACTATTTCAGAGAAGGATGTGTGACTTGTCTGTACTGACCTGGCCAGTATCTATTCCTCAACCAGCATTGCTTGGAAGGGTACCTGCAGGTGGTGGTGTGTCCATGTATCTGCTGCCTTCATCCCTCCAGATGGTAGGAGCCATGGATCTTTGATGAGTTTCTGCAGTGCATCTTGTAGATACTGCTGCTACTGAGTGTCGGTGGTGGAGGGAGGATATGTTTATGGATGTGGTGCCAATGAAGGTTTGTCCTGGAGGGAGTCAAGCATCATCACCTGATGAAGGGGCAGCACTCCGAAAGCTTGTGATTTCAAATAACTCTGTTGGACTATAACCCGGTGTTGTGTGCGACTTCTGACTTTGTCCAACACCTCCCCAGCATAGAGTAAAAATCACCAGGGCTCTGCCCAGCTGAAAGACAGGCTATAAGTTCCCAAACTGGGAATAGAATGGAAGTAAGCCTTTCAGGACTTACAATCGCAGTGGGCTGGCTCTGAGGGCAAACTGAATTACGATATAAGGGAGGTTACAGGGTACACACGTGACAGGGGTTGTCAGTTGTGACAAAAGATAAAGAAGTTTGGTTCAAAGTAAAAGTTGCCTACTTTTGTTACAGTAAAAGTCTTAAAATATGAAATCCCATCCTTGTCAACTGGTACAAGCTGGAAACTTGAAATTTTTTATAAATTATTAGTCTCCATGGGGATTGTAGAACTTCTGAAACACAGGCCAGCTGCAACTGAGTAAGGCACAGCTGGCCACAAGGTTACAAGAATATCCAAATGGAGTTTCTGTTAAAGGTGGTTGCTGTAACTTTACTGTGAGATTTATGTCAACTAATGCATTGCTAAACTAATGCACCCTCTCGTCCATTTTAGTGAATACAACAGCAAAATGCTGCAGACCCCACCAATCTAAACTAAAGACAGATAAATGCTGGAAACATAGGCGGCATCTGTGGAGGGAGAGAGAGTTAATCTTTCAGGCTGATGACCTTCCATTAGAGGAAAGCAGTTCCACCAGCTCACTGATGTGAAAGCTTTGACTAGATTTCTCTGCTGAACAACACTGTGGAGCTAATTGCAAAGTTTCGAATGGAAAACCTGACGACATTGGCACGACGCCAGTGTGCTGCCAAAAGACAGGGAGCCAATTAGATGGGTTGGTTTTTATTCTCTCTGAAGCTGGGACCCGGGATATTAAGCAGGTTTGTCCTTCACGCCTGGTTCAACTCACAGCTTGTGGAGGGAGAGCTGGGCATGTATCTAAATGGTTGTGAGTCACCGTGAGCAATCTGTGTGTTGCGAGTCACCCTAACAACAGGGTTAGAGAGTTATTCTTTTCAATCTTACAATGAATTTACTCTGATAAATGGGAATAGAGAACCGTCTTTTCATTATTGGTACTTAAGTTCAGGCAAGAATGCTGCAATAAAATATTTAGCCTCCAAAGAGCAGACACAGGCCATTCAACCCATCGAGTCCACACAGACCCTCCGCAGAGCATCCGAGCCATACCCACCTCCCTTTAACTGATCCCCACACCCTGTGTTTCCCATGGCCAACCCACCCTAACCTACACACCCCTGGACACTATGGGCAATTTAGCATGACCAACCCACCCTAACCTACACACCCCTGGACACTATGGGCAATTTCCCATGGCCAACCCACCTAACCTACACACCCCTGGACACTATGGGCAATTTCCCATGGCCAACCCACCCTAACCTACACACCCCTGGACACTATGGGCAATTTCCCATGGCCAACCCACCCTAACCTACACACCCCTGGACACTATGGGCAATTTCCCATGGCCAACCCACCCTAACCTACACACCCCTGGACACTATGGGCAATTTCCCATGGCCAACCCACCTAACCTACACACCCCTGGACACTATGGGCAATTTCCCATGGCCAACCCACCCTAACCTACACACCCCTGGACACTATGGGCAATTTAGCATGGCCAACCCACCCTAACCTACACACCCCTGGACACTATGGGCAATTTAGCATGGCCAACCCACCCTAACCTACACACCTTTAGGCTGTGGGAGGAGACCCACGCAGATACGGGGAGAATGTGCAAACTCCACACAGACAGCCATCCAATGGGGGAATTGAACGCAGGTCCCTGGAGCTGTGAGGCAGTAATGCTAACCACTGAGCCACCGTGCCACCCACTTAACAAGCTGTGAGGGCACTGAGTACATTTACAAACCCATTCACACAGTAATAACTGATTATGGGCCCAGGGCCATCTCTATGACTGAAAACTCACTTGCAAACTACCTCCACGGAGCTCTCTATTCACTCGCGGGACATGGGTTACAATGCCTCTGTCACATTTAATGCCTGTTCCGCGTTTCCCTGGACTGAGTGATTTGTTTTGCCATTTCAGAGGGCAGTAAAGAATCAAGCGCATTGCTGTGGCCCCTCAGTCACGTGGAGGACAGGGAGGAACAGTAGATTGCTTTTCCTAAAGAGACAGTAGTGAACCAGATGGGGTTTTTTATGACAAATGACAGTAACCACACAGTTGCCATCAGAAGAGTTTTTAATTCTGGATCTGCAGTGGTGGCCAATGTTCCCTGAGCATTAGCCTGGGAGTCTGATTGCTAATCCTGTACCATTGCTACTACTCAGGATTGGAGGATATGAGCTCCAGGGAGAGGCTGAACAGGTTGGGGCTGTTTTCCCTGGAGCGCCGGAGGCTGAGGGGTGACCTTATAGAGGTTTACAAAATTATGAAGGGCACGGATAGGATAAATAGACAAAGACTTTACCCTGAGGGCGGGGAGTCCAGAAATAGGGGGCATAGGTTCATGGTGAGAGGGGAAAGATATAAAAGAGACCTAAGGGGCAACTCTTTCTCACAGAGGGTGGTGCTTGTATGGAATGAGCTGCCAGAAGAAGTGTTGGAGGCTGGTACAATTGCAACATTTAAGACGCATTTGGATGGGTATATGAATAGGAAGGGTTTGGAGGGATATGGGCCGGGTGCTGACAGGTGGGACTAGATTGGGTTGGGATATCTGGTCGGAATGGACAGGTTGGACCGAAGGGTCTGTTTCCATGCTGTACATCTCTATGACTCTTTGACTCTACTCCACCAACTCCCCTGAGCCCCACAAATAGCTGGAATGGAAAGTGTAAAAAATAATGGTGACTTGGGAAAATGTCCTTAATACCCTGACCAAAGGATTGTTGCGTTAGATTTGCTTCTTCCCAAGAATATCGATATGTACTTTGCATCACTCAGACCCTTCGGTCAAATTCGTCCATGCCGACCAGCTATCCTAAATTAATCTAGTTCCATTCGCAGCACTTGGCCCATATCCCTTCAAACCCTTCCTATTCATATACCCATCCAGATGCCTTTTAAATTGTACCAGCCTCCACCACATCCTCTGGCAGCTCATTCCATACATGTACCACCCTCTGTGTGAAAAAGTTGCCCCATAGGTCTCTTTTATATCTTTCCCCTCTCACCTTAAACCTATGCCTCTAGTTCTGGACTCCCACATCCCAGGGAAGAGACTTTGTCTATTTACCCTATCCATGTCCCTCATAATTTTATAAACTTCCATAAAGTCACCCCTCAGTCTCCGACACTCCAGGGAAAACAGCCCCAGCCTATTCAACCTCTCCCTATAACTCAAATCCTCCAACCCTGGCAACATCCTTGTAAATCTTTTCTGAACCCTTTCAAGTTGCACAACATCTTTCCAATAGGATGGAGACCAGAATTGCACGCAATATTTCAACAGTGGCCTAACCAGTGTCCTGTACAGCTGCAACATGATCTCCCAAATCCTATACTTGATGCTCTGACTAATAAAGGCAAGCGTACTCCAAACACCTTCTCCTCTATCCTATCTACTTGCAACTCCACTTTCAAGGAACTATGAACCTGCACTCCAAGGTCTCTTTGTTCAGCAACACTCCTCAGGACGTTACCATTAAGTAGATAAGTCCTGCCCTGACTTGCCTTTCTGAAATGCAGCCTCTCACATTTATCAAAATTAAATTCCATCTGCCACTCCTCATCCTATTGGCTTCAGTTACTGGTTGGTAACACTACTGTATTATCAATAAGTTCCTACATCGAGGCGAATCTGTGATAAGTTAGTGCAACTTGAATTATCCCCACTCTGCTTACCAATAGGGAAAAGGAAGCCAAGCCATTTTATTCATCTCATTAGTCAAGAGCGAGGCTGAATCTATTAAACAGTCAAATAGTTGGAATGTTTGAATCTCCCTTTAATTAGGGAGTGGTGACCATGGAGGTACTGCCTTTAGACTCATAACCCTTGGTATCCAGGCCACCGTGTTGGGAGAATGGGTTCGAATCCCACCTTGGGAGTTGGTGAAATTTGAATTCACTCACAAATCTACATTAGAAAGCTCATCTCAATCACCATTGCCACGGTAGCTAACATCGACCAACATTCTTTAGTGAAACCAGATGGGTGTTTACAATAGTCAGTAGACTTTACTGTGTTTATCATTACAGAGACTTGTTGTAGGGAGAGGAAGCTACCTTTTCTGGAATTGGCTTGGCCTACATGTGACTCCAGACCAACAATAATATGGCTGAGTTATCACTGCCCTCCAAAATATTCAGAGCAAGCACAATGAGGGATTGAGTGTCCTCATGACACCCACATCCCACTGAGTAATAAAGAATAACAATGTTGCTTTCACTCCAAACTGACTATAAAACCACAACAAGTTGTGAATTTTTTCATGAATACTTGATATGTAAAATAATCCTCTTTAATCTCTAAATGACGTCTAGAATGAGACATTCATCATTCGATCAATACCGCGGATGGCAGCTGGTTAGAGTGACATGCTGAGCATCAGGCTACAGCTTGAAATTGGAAGGAGGATGGGAAATTCCAACTCACACATTTCCCATCCAACCTTCTCCCAGCTCAACTCCTATTCCCCACTAACATCCACTCGCCCCTCTCAACCCCTACAACCCGCCCCCCCCCCCCCCACCTTGCCTAACCTCCCTGGATTCCTCAACTGGGGAATAAATCTTGTCTGCACATTCGCTCTCTGCGATACACCAGCCTATCCCATTGGATTTATTTATTGTCACGTGTATCTTGTTACAAAATACAGTAACCACTCTCAGGCGCCATCTTAAAACAGAAGAATAAATCAAAACATAGGATATAAAGGCAGAGAAATGAAGAAATAAAGAAAATGTCCAACTTTTCAGTTTAGTCTCTCTCACTCACTCTTTCGGTGTGTGTGTGTGTCTCTTTCTCTCTCTCTCGGTGTGTGTGTGTCTCTCTCTCTCTCTCTCTCAGTGTCTCTCTCTCTCAGTGTCTCTGTCTCTCTCAATGTGTGTGTGTCTCTCAGTATCTCTCTCTCTCAGTGCTTCTCTATCTCTCTATGTCTCTCTCTCTCTCTGTCTCTCTTTTCCTCTCTCTTTCCCTCAATGCCTCTCCCAGTCTCTCTCTCTCTCAGTGTCTCTCTCAGTTTCTGTCTCTCTCTCTCAGTGTGTGTGTGTCTCTCTCTCTCTGTGTGTCTGTATGTTTGTGTGTGTGTGTCTTTCTCTCTCTCTCTGTCTCTCTTTCTCTCTCTCAGTTGTTTCCATGCTGTACATCTCTATGACTCTGTGACACTCTCTCTCTCTATCTCTCTCTCAGTATCTCTCTCGCTCTCTCACACACAGTCTCTCTCTCTCTCTCTCTCTCTCATTAAGAGCTCCCTTAGAGCCCACGGGCCTAGTAGTCAGGTATGAGGCCCTGTTCACCCTGCTGCCAATGGAATGAAAGCTGCCCCCTCTTCAGCGCCATCTCACCTCCACCGACATAACCAACACTATCCAGTTTACATATTTGATAATAAGAACAGCAGAAAGAAAAGGAACAAGTGTAGCACGGTGGCTCAGTGGTTAGCACTGCTGTCTCACAGGGCCAGAGACCTGGGTTCAATTCCTACCTCAGGCAACTGTCTGTGTGGAGTTTGCACATTCTCTCCATGTTTGTGCGGTTTTTCTCCCACAGTCAAAAGATGTGCAGGTTAGGTGAATTGGCCAGGCTAAATTGCCCGTAGTGTAAGGTGCATTAGTCAGGGATGAATGTAGTGGAATGGGTCTGGGTGGGTTACACTTCAGAGGGTCAGTGTGGACTTGTTGGGCCAAAGGGCCTGTTTCCACACTGTAGGGAATCTAACCTAAAAAAAGGCTGAAAGGAATGAGAAAAAAAAATCTTTTTTAACTCTTTCAGCTCTGGCCTCCTCCATTCCAGTTTTAGCCCAGTGTTTATCAGCAGTGCAAATCTCGTGTAAAACTCAAACCTAAACATTGACAGAGGGCCGCTTACTCAGTTGACTGAACATTGTTTACACAGTCAGAGGCAGGTCCTTCACAACTCACTCCCAGCCACAGTGCTCAAAAATATGAGACATTCACTCTTGTGAAAGAAACGGTGTCCTCATCACGACCCTACACTACGCAGGGTTTCAGAATCTCCCTGACTAGAGGAGAAACACAATTTATTGTTCCTGCCTTGTCAGTTTTTGCCACAATCTCTTGTCTCCTGCGCTCGTAAGGTCACACACACACACACACACATACACGCATACACACGTACATTCCCCAGGTGACTTTGGTTTCACAGGCAGGTGACATCGTTTCTTTTTGTATCCAATTAGCCTGACATCTTTTTATTCATTCCTTGGATATGACCATCACTAGCGATTGCCGGGAGCATTTTTGCATCATCCCGATCATAGGACACAATGTACGAATCAACTCAGAGCATTGCCAATGCCATTCGTGTTATTTCCATACACTCAGCACATAGCTTCATCCTTCATTTCAACAATAACATGGTGCTACCATCATGCTGCCCCACTATCAACATCCTAGGGGTTACCACTGGCCAGAAACTCAAATGGACTCACTACATTAATGCAGCAGCTACAAGAGCAGGTCAGAGGCTGGGAAAACTGCAAGAAGTAACTCCCCAAAGCCAGTCCACCAACTGTGGGGCACAAGTCAGGAGTGTGATGGAATACTCCCCATTTGCCTGGATGGGTGTAACTCCAACACTAT
This sequence comes from Hemiscyllium ocellatum, assembly GCF_020745735.1. Lineage (NCBI taxonomy): Eukaryota > Metazoa > Chordata > Chondrichthyes > Orectolobiformes > Hemiscylliidae > Hemiscyllium > Hemiscyllium ocellatum. Next base: position 9,573,853 of record NC_083424.1, on the reverse strand, counting down.
CTGGGACAAAGCAGCCCGGCTGATTTGCACCACACCCACAAACATCCATTCCCTCCACCACCAACGTTCAGTAGCAGCAGTGTGTACTATCTACAAGATGCGCACTGCAGAAATTCTTTATAGCATCTTCCAAACCCAGAATCAGTGACACCTAGAAGAACAAAGGTAGCAGATACATGGGAACATCGCCACCTATCAGTTCCCCTCCAAGTCACTTGACCTAGAAATCTATCACCAATCCTCAGGCCATATTACCATACAATATAGGAGCAGAATTGGCTATTCAGCCCATTGAGTCTGTCACACCATTCAATCCTGGCTGATATGTTTCTCAAACACATTCTCCTGCCTTCTCCCTGTAACCTTTCATCCCCTGACCAATCAGGAACTTATCTCTGTCTTAAATACAGTCAATGACTTATCCTCCACAGCTCCCTGCAGCAATGAGTTCCACAGATTCCCCACCCGCTGGCTGAAGAAATTCCCCCTCATCCATGTTCCAAAGGGTTGTCCCTTCATTCTGAGGCCCTCAGGCCCTGGTCTCTCCTGCTAGTGGAAACATCATCTCCATCTTCACTCTATCCAGGCCTCTCAGTATTCTGTAAGTTTCAATCAGATCCCCCTTATTTTTCTAAACTCCATTGAGTACAGGCCCGGGATGCTGAACCACTCCTCATATGACAAGCCTTTCAACCCCGGGATCATTCTTCCACAGGCTCCATTGCCCAGTACATGAATGTATAATGTGAATAGTTGTGTTACACACACTGACACTGCAGAATTCCATTAGCTATCAGCTGCCAACCCTTTATCCCACTCTCTGCCTTCCGCCAGTCAGCCAAGCCTCTATCCATGCCAGTACCTTGCCCCAAACACCATGGGCTCTCTCGAAGTTCTGGTGTGCTGCTGGCGTGCTTCCACTGAGAAAACTGATACAAAGCACCTATTCAGTTCTTTTGCCGTTTGTTCACCATTATTACTTCTCCAACTTCATTTTCCCACAGCACAATGTCCACTCTTACCTTCTTGAAATCTAAAAAGAAATCAATATCCTGGAAACTGTTTTAATATGACCAGCTAGCTTACTCTCAAATTTCACCTTATTGCTTTTTAAAGGCTTCCCACTAATCTTCACCACATTATATGCTTTTTCTTTTGTTTTTATGCTGTACCTGACTTGCCTTTCTCAGCCACGGTTGCCTCATCCTCCCCTTAGCATGTTCCTTCTTCCTTGGGATGAATTTCTGCTGGGCCTCCCAAATTGCCCCCAGAAACTCCTGTCATTGCTGCTGCATTGTCTTTCCCACTCAACACCACCACCTCCCCCCCACCCCCCCCCCCCCCCCCCACCCCCCAACCCCCACTCTAATCAACTCTGGCCAGCTCCTCCCTCATATCTTGTTGTTACCTTTGTCTTTTTACTAACCAGCACCTTGGAATGTGCTGATCGATCAAATATTCCAGTTAATCAAGGGGTCCACATAATCAAGAAGAAAGTGAGGACTGCAGATGCTGGAGATCAGAGCTGAAAATGTGTTGCTGGAAAAGCACAGCAGGTCAGGCAGCATCCAAGGAACAGGAAAATCGACATTACGGGCATAAGCCCTTCTTCAGGAAAGGGAAAGCCCTTTTCCTGAAGAAGGGCTTATGCCCGAAACGTCGATTCTCCTGTTCTTTGGATGCTGCCTGACCTGCTGTGCTTTTCCAGCAACACATTTTCAGTCCACATAATCAAGGTAAAAACACACACAGCGTAATAGAAACATAATGCAGGAGGTATGCACCTCACTGTTATACCTAAATTACAGCATAACTCACTGGAATATTGCAACTTTGCCTTAAAAATAACTCACTGACAGACCGTGGGTCTCACTTGTACCCTCAGTTGAATATAGGTATATTATTGAGAGTGCAGTTGATAAGGCACCATTTATAAAAAAGCGATTCCTGTACCATTACTCACTGTCACTGGGTCAAAATCCTGGAATTCCCTCCCTAAGGGCTTTGTGAGTCAACCCACAGCAGGTGGACTGCAGAGATTCAAGAATGTAGCTCACCCCCACCTTCTCAAGGGGCAGCTAGGGCTGGTGCAGCCAGCGATGCCCACATCCCACAAGTGAAAAGAAAATGCATACTATATTTGCATAACTTGTATTTTGCAGCCCACACACGGATATTATACTTAGCGGTCTTTATCACAGGTGATACAAGGCTGTGTTTCGAAGATGCATAAGGGTTTAAGATAAGCCCATGTGAAGTGGATGACAAATTTGGCAGTCACCCAGACCCATGCGGGTCTTTCACACATACAAGTCGACTCACATTTTTCAGTGGGATTTTTCGAGGCTTCCAAGACTGTGATATTGACAGTAATTTCTCTGGAGAAGCTAGCTTCTGGAGCCACAGTGGTCCCTCAGGTACGGGTACACACCCACATTATCTGCTACCAGGTTAGTTCCAGGATGTTGACCCAGTGACAGCTAAGAAATAGTGATACAATGCCATGTCAGGATGGCTTGGAGGGGAACCTACAGTGTTCCCATGGGTCTACTGCCCTTATCGCACTGGCTCGAAGACATTGCGAGTTTGGAAGATGCTGTCTGAGCAGCATTGGCGAGTTACTGCAGGACATCTTGTAGATGGTACACACTGCTGCCACTGCCCATTTGTGCTGGAGCAAGTGGGTGTTGAAAGTGGTGCCAATTAAGCAGGCTACTTTGTCCTGGAGACAGTGAGATCTGCAGATGTTGGAAATCAGAGGCGAGAGTGTGTTGCTGGAAAAGCACAGCAGGTCAGGCAGCATCCGAGGAGCAGGAGAATCGACATTTCAGGCCAGAGCCCTTCATCAGGAATGAGGCCCAAACCATCAATTCTCTTGCTCCTCGGATGCTGCCTGACCTGCTGTGCTTTTCCAGCAACACTCTCTCTACTTTGTCCTGGATGGTGTTGAGCTTCTTGAGTGTAGTTGGGGCTGCCCTCATCCAGGCATGGGAAGAATATTCCACCACACGGTTGACTTGAAAATGGTGGACAGGCTTTGGGGAGACAGGAAGTGAGTTGCTCACTGCAGTGTTCCTCGCCTTTCAACAGTAAGCATCAATGACCTTTTGACCCAGATGGATTACCACAGCTTGGTCAACCTCACTTTCAAATGATAATCGCACAACGTAGACTTTCACCAAAACTCTTGAGGTTATTGCTAATCCCTGTCTGAGTTCAAAAACAAACTGGGCAAATCCCTGATTGACACAGCTCAGTCAAAAAGAAAAGAAAGGTTTGAGTTTATATGCAGCTTTCACAACGTGATCCTTCTGAAGTGGGGTCACTGCCAAAATGGCGGAAGCGCAGCAGCCCTTGTACACAGCAAGCTCCCACAAGGACAATGATACTATTAGCTGTCAAGAATGGTCACTGTCTAGCATTCGTGTGGTACAAATAATATGCTCTACTTATCAGATCAAGCGGGATATGGTCCAGGTCTGGCTATATTTGGGAAATGGATCACTTCAGTACCTGAGGAACTGTGAATGTACTCAATATTACACAGTCCCATTTCCAACCATTGAGATCATTGACAAAGCAGCTGAAGATGATTGGGCCCAACACAGAACCCTGAAGAGTTAGTAGCTCTTGTGGTGCAGTGGTAGTGTCCCTGTCTCAGAGCCAGGAGGCATGTGTTTGAGTCACACCTGCTCTAGAGGTGTGTAGCTGATTAGAAAATGTCTACCCTGAAGGAGTCCTGCTGGATCTAGGATGACTGACCTTCAACAGCAACAACCATGTTCCTTTGAGATGGTGATAACTCCAGCAAGTGGAGAGTTCCCCTCCTGATTCTGAGTGACTCCAGTTTTGTCTTTCGAGGTCCTTGGTCAAATGCTGCTTGGTATCAAGGGCTATCACTCCCTGGAATTCAGCGCTTTTGCCCAGGTTTAGTCTGAAGCTGTGAGCCCTGGCCAAACCCAAACTGAGTGTCAGTGAGCAGGTCATTCCTTTGCAAGTGCCACTTGACAGCACAGTCAGTGATCACTTTCATCACTTTGTTGATGATCAGGAGGAGCCTGATAATGATGGGAAGGAGCCGTGTGGACTTGTCCTGCTGTTTGTATACAGGGCAGGCCTGGGCAGTTTCCCATGTTGTCAGACTGGTACCAGGATGTTGCTGGATTGGAACACCAGTTGGCAGCACCATTTCCAGAGTGCTGACAGGATGCAAAATTTTTGTGTTATGTAGCATCTTTCTCTGTTTCTCAATGTCACATGGAGTGAACTGAATTCATTAAATGCTCTCTAGCATCAATGATGCTGAGAATCTCAGGCGCTCACAGAGATGGGTCATGTACTCGGCACTTCTGACTGAATATTATTACAGATGCTGTTGCACTGATAGAATATAGAACAGTACAGTGTAGGAACAGATGCACTGGCCCAGCTTGTCTCTGCTGACTATGATGCCATTCTGAACTAACCCCAGTTACCCACCCATGATCTGCTTCCCTCTATACCCTGCCTGCCCATGTTTCTCTAAATGCCTCTTCCTATTATATCTGTTTCTATCACCTCCCCTGAGAGTGTGTGCAAGGCATCTACCACCCTCATTTATAGTTTTCTCTCCCATTAGTTTCAGATCAGTGTCAATTCATTGATATGAATGACAGGCAATGTTCCCAAATCTGTATTGAATTATAGAAACAGTGATCAATATTATTCGTGACAACATTTAAACACCATCAACATTAAAAAGTCTTTCATTTCTAAGACATGTTTGAAATACAGCTTGCAAAAATACCATGTTCCACAAATATCCCCATCCTCAATGATGGGGGAGCACAGCACAGTGTGGTTCGGATTTCCACAACTTATGAAGGATGTGGAGGTTGTGGAGAGGGTGCATAAGCGGTTTGCCAGGATGTTGTCTGGATTGGAGAGTATTTGCTGGACAAATGTGGATTATTTTTGCCAGAGTGTCGGAGGCTGAGGGGTGACCCGATTGAAGTGTGTAAAGTTATGAGAGGCAGGAATGGCGGCACGGTGGCTCAGTGGTTAGCACTGCTGCCTCACAGCACCAGGGACCCAGGTTCGATCCCAGCCTCGGGCGACTGTCTGTGTGGAGTTTGCACATTCTCCCCGTGTCTGCATGGCTTTCCTTCAGGTGCTCCGGTTTCCTCCCACAGTTACGAAGATGTGCAGGCCAGGTGAATTGGCCATGCTAAAATTGCACCTAATATTAGGTGCATTAGTCAGAGGGAAATGGGTCTGGGTGGGTTAGTCTTCGGAAGGTCAGTGTGGACTTGTTGGGCTGAAGGGTATGTTTCCACACTGTAGGGAATCTAATCAGGATTAGGGTGGATAGTTGGAATCTCCTTCCCAGGGCAGAAATGGCAAACATGAGGGGGTGAAAGAGGAAACATTTAAGGGAGGCAGAAGTGGATACTGCAGATACAAATCGATGTAAACGGGCTCATTCCTGATGAAGGGCTTTTGCTCAAAATGTTGATTTTCCTGCTCCTCGGATGCTGCCTGACCTGCTGTGCTTTTCCAATACCACTCTAATCTTGACTTTAATCTCCAGCATCTGCAGTACCCACTTTCACCAAGAGTTAATGATGGTTTGGTTAATAAAAAGAGGGGAAAGTATCTGCAGTATCCACTTCTGCCTCCTTTACACTTTTCCTCTTTCACCTTAAACATTTGCCCCTTCGTATTTGCCATTTCCACCCTGGGAAGGAGGTTCCAACTATCCACCCTATCCCTGCCTCTCATAACTTTACACACTTCTATCAGGTCACCCCTCAGCCTCCGACACTCTGGCAAAAACAATCCACATTTGTCCAGCTAATACTCTCCAATCCAGACAACATCCTGGCAAACCGCTTATGCACCCTCTCCACAACCTCCACATCCTTCATAAGTTGTGGAAATCCGAACCACACTGTGCTGTGCTCCCCCATCATTGAGGATGGGGATATTTGTGGAACATGGTATTTTTGCAAGCTGTATTTCAAACATGTCTTAGAAATGAAAGACTTTTTAATGTTGATGGTGTTTAAATGTTGTCACGAATAATATTGATCATTGTTTCTACAATTTGGTACAGATTTGGGAACATTGCCTGTCATTCATATTGAGCAATTGACATCGATGTGAAACTAATGGGAGAGAAGACTATAGTTTCAGCGTCAGTGCAAATAACTTTGAATCAATATCATTGAAGCAGAAATATTGAAAATAAAACATTGAACATAAGAAGATTCATTGAAAGAGGGGAAGATGAATTGTGAAAATGGTCAAATCAAGCTTCATCATTTGTTCATTGCAATCGAAGGAAATTATTGTCAATGACAAGGTTTTATGTCACGGGGTTTACTCAGTCCAGGTTCCATGATGCCTTACACACTGGGGTTAGCCTTCCCGTGGACCCCATTGAAATGGGTGATCTTTCAGTTGCAGACTGACAAGACATTGTATGCAGATTTGGTTTCCTTATCTGAGGAAGGATGTTCGGGTTATGGAAGGGGTGCAGGGGAGGCTTACCAGACTGCTTCCTGGGATGGCGGGGCTGGTGTATGAAGAGAGACCGGATCAGTTAGGAGTATATTCCTGGAGTTTCGAAGAATGAGGGAAAATCTTGAAGCGCATGAAATTCAAACAGGAATGAGCTGCCAGAGGAAGTGGTGGAGGCTGGTACAATTGCGACATTCAAGAGGCATTTGGATGGGTATATGAATAGGAAGGGTTTGGAGGGATATGGACCAGGTGCGGGCAGGTGGGACTAGTTTGGGTTGAGATATCTGGTTGGCATGGACGGGTTGGGCCGAAGGGTCTGTTTCCGTGCTGCAGATCTCAATGATTCCAGGAGTGGGCAGGAAGCATGTTTCCAATGTCCAGAACCAGGGATCACAGTCTCACTGTATGGGGTAGGTCCTTTGGGACTGAGATGAGGAGAAATGTCTTCACCCAGAGAGTGGGGAGCCTGTGGAATTGTTTGCCACAGAAGGACATTGTGGCCAAACGTTGAATGATGTTAACGAATTATCAATATTCTTTGGGCTAAAGGGATCAAAAGATATGAGAAGAAAGCAGGAATGGGATATTGAGCTTGATAATAAGCCATGATCGTATTGAATGGTGGAGCAGGCACGAAGGGCCGAATGGCCTCTTTCTGCTGCTATTTTTGACATTTATGTTTCTCTGTTTAACCGACAGTTTGGTGCAGTATCAAACAATAGTCTCTGTAAGATTTCCACTCAATTCCATGTAGAGCCATGTACCAGAGAAGTCAAGGCAGCCTTGTCATGCAGTGGGTAGTGTCCCAACCTCTGAGCTAGATGCACCAGGTTCAAACCTGACCTCTGAGGCCAGAGCAAGAGATTCCTGACTGAAGCATCTAGCATGAATGCTCCTAGCTCCAGACTACAACATGGATGCAAAAGTTACCATGGCAACCACGACTCACTGAGGGAACGGTAACATGCTGCCACCATCGAAAAAGGGGAGGCAGATGAAACAGTGGGAACATTATCCTGTCATGTATGGGAGCTGTAAAATACGATATAAGAATGAAACTCTGGGTCCTGTCTGCAACAAGAGATAGGATCTCGTTTTACTTGTGGATAAAAGTCTCTTGGCTCGGTGCCTGATATGACATCATTTCACTCAAGCCTCAGCTAATACTAAGACACAGATGTGCGAATCATCAAGTTACCAGCACAGTTCATGCCCATTAATGTGGTTTTCAAAGACAAAGACAAGCTCTGATTGTACAGAATTGTGCAGGTAACGTTCCAGGAATAGACGACAGTGGCCTGCCTGAGACTGTGATGGACAGAGAGCTGTTCACTGGCAAAGGGAACCGAGAGGCTCCAACACAGACATTTCAAGGGGTACCTGCAAACAATTGCTCTGTGTGTGTCCCATCGACCATTGCCAGTGGGGTGTACAGGCCAACGATCCATCAGGAGAATATCACACCCCTTAAGACTGAGCAAAGAACCACTAGATAGAGGAAGGAGGGAGAAGGATGGATCCAATTGCCCCAGCAGCTACCACCTCTTTACTTGTGCCACTTGAGGGAGAATCTGCTGGGCACAGACTGGCCAAACTAGTCACCAGCTGGTGGGCAATCAATAAGTACTACCTTCTCAAAATCCTCAGACACAAAATAACGAAGGATTCTGCAGCAGATTAGAGAGTGTGTGGACATTATCTTTTCTTTTATTTTTAGAAAACAGTTGCGATGAGAAAGGTAATGAGAGGTTTTGAAAAGTTCCTACCTTGAGGATTGGCCTCACTTCTGTGACAGAAGGTTACGCATTCAGCTTCCAGTCCAGCACAAGGTCTGGGTGATGGAGCCAACGCAGTACTGAGAGAGTGCTATACTGCTGCCTTTTCAAAATGATACGAAACCTAGGCCCTATCTACCCCCTCTGGTAAAACATTCCATTTTATAGAATATAGATCATAGAACAGCACAGGAACAGGCCCTTCACTATGTCTCTGCTGACCATGATTATTAATCAGTCAATGGAGGAAGGTGTCGCTGGCTAGGCCAGTGATTATTGCCCCATTCCTAATTGCCCAGAGGGCAGTTAAGAGTCAGCCCCATTGCTGTGGGGCTGGAGTCACATATAGTCCAGCCCAGATAAGGATGGCCATTTCCTTCCCTAAAGGACATTAGTGAATCAGATGGGTTACAATCAACAATGGATTCATGGTCATCATTAAATTCTTAATTCCAGATTCTTTTTTAAAGTTGAATTCAAATTCCACCATGGCAGGACTCAACCCCAGGTCCCCAGAACATTACCTGGGTCTCTGGATTAATAGCTGACAATGTGTTGCTGGAAAAGCGCAGCAGGTCAGGCAGCATCCAAAGAACAGGAAATTCGACGTTTCGGGCATAATCCCTTCTTCAGGAAGGGCTTATGCCCAAAACATCAAATTTCCTGTTCCTTGGATGCTGCCTGACCTGCTGTGCTTTTCCAGCAACACATTTTCAGCTCTGATCTCCAGCATCTGCAGACCACACTTTCTCCTCTCTGGATTAACAGTCCAGTGATTATACCACCAGGGTATCTAGATACCACTTGAAATTAATTTCCATTCCTTTGAGACATCCTAAAGCACTTTACAGTCAACATGATGATGTACAATTGCTGTTCTAGTGCAGGAAAGATGGAAGCCAATTTATGCCCCAGCAAGCTGCCAGCGATGTGATAATGTCCAGATAATATGTTTTTTGCGATGCTGATCAAGGGATAAATGTTGGCCAGGAGAACAAGTAACTTCTTGCTCTTCTTCAAATGTGTCCCTGGACCTTTTACATCCTACCTGAGAGCACCGACACATTTTCAGTTTCATGACTTAACCAAAACCCTGCGCCTCTGACAGTGCAGGTCTCCCTCAGTACTGATGTGTCAGCTGTACTTGAGTGCCAGAGTGGGGTTTGAGCCTCTGAAATGGTTACTTGTCAATCTGCACATCCTGGAAGAAGGTGAGCACTGCAGATGCTGGAGATCAGAATCGAGAGTGAGGTGCTGGAAAAGTACAGCCGGTCAGGCAGCATCCGAGAAGCAGGAGAATCGACATTTCCTGATGAAGGGTTTATGCCCGAAACGTCGATTCTCCTGCTCCTCGGATGCTGCCTGACCTGCTGTGCTTCCCCAGCTCTCGAATCTGCACATCCTTCCAACACTCTCTACAAATCACCTAAGAAATGGCCAATGTCATCATATGCTGTAATGTGAAAAAGCAGAGAGTAAATCAACAGCCCTTTGCAGTTTTAACCCCTACCCATTTGTACCTCCTCAGGAGCAGGACAGCCCATTCTCTGTCACTCCATTCTCACGATCACACAATGTCAAAATCTAGCCCATAGACTGAACACTTCAAACCCAACTGTACTCCCCTACTGTCTACATTCAAATAATGCCATGATGAATACAGTACATCATTACCTCTCGGCCATTAGTAAATAATAAATGCATTTCAAACTTATTGCATTCGAACATTTTTGATGATGGCAACAATGCAGTAAGTAGTACAGAACTTTTGGGTGGCACAGTGGTTAGCACTGCTGCCTCACAGCGCCAGAGTCCCGAGTTCAATTCCCGACTCAGGCGACTGACTGTGTGGAGTTTGCACGTTCTCCCCGTGTCTGCGTGGGTTTCCTCTGGTTGCTCCGGTTTCCTCCCACAGTCCAAAGATGTGCGGGTCAGGTGAATTGGCCATGCTAAATTGCCCGTAGTGTTAGGTGAGGGGTAAATGTAGGGGTATGGGTATGGGTGGGTTGCGCTTCGGCGGGTTGGTGTGGACTTGTTGGGCCGAAGGGCCTGTTTCCACACTGTAAGTAATCTAATCTAAACTTGAACACTTTGCTTTCACATCTGGCTGCTAACCTCTGTGTCGCACGGTCATAAAACATAATCATTTCACTAACATATGCATCCTTGTAATAATGCAGCATATATCTTCCAGCAGCAACTTTCAGGGGTCTACTTTCTAACTGAGCTCCAGTCAATCACCTAAGTTTGCTCACCATTTACCTGTGAATAATAGTGAGCAGTATTAGCCCAAGTGTTCCCTTGACAGTAAATTATGGATCAATTATATTCACGCTTGACTCTCAGTCTGCAGAAGGATATTGATGCGTTACACAGAGTTGTGTAAACAGAACAATTACTCTGAATGAAGTACGTTGTGGGTCAGCTAGTTGAAAATGGGGACTTTCTCATCACAGAAACAAAAACGATCAGGAAACATGGTCCAGATGTTTAAACGCAAATAACATGTTTGTTTAAAAGTTGTGATCATTAGATTACAAGTGCAGAATTGGCAGCATAAAAGTAATACTTGGAGGGTCATTGTTCATGCTTTTATCTTCATGTGTTGCGTAGGTGTTCCCCATGGAGTCTCACTGGCCAACTGTACCGTTTAGATCTATGTTCCCATTAATCTCAAGCTGCTTATATCAAACAATTGCAACATCAAAGAGCCAGGAGGGCAAAAACAGCAATTTCCAAACCCCAAACAGGACAAACTAGCAACCGTAAGACATAGCAGAAATAGGGCTATCTGGTCTGGGTGTAGAGGGACAGACTGTGTGGCACAGCCACAGCTGGTAACAAGGCTGGTGTCTTCAAGTTACCCATTCTTCAACTTGGACAGATAGAATCCAGGTTGACACTCCACTGCAACACTGAGGCAGTGCTGCACTGTCAGAGGTGCTGTTTATTAGATAATCTACTGCATTGAAGAAACTCCCTATCATCCCTCCCTCTGGTGAATGTAAGAGATCCCTCGACACTATTCAAAGAGGCGCACGGTGTAGTTCACGGTATTCGGGCCAATATTTACACCCCTAACCCCAACCAATATCCTGAACACAAATCCTGGAATGTCCAGAAATTGTAAAAGGCGCCATGCGAATGAAATGTAAATGCAAGCCACTCTGTGAGGCATTTAATAATTTGGTGATGTGTATCACAAATGTTGGTTTGTTTAACGTAAGTGGATTAGGCCTGGCACAAAAATAGAGAAATACAACAGAAGCACTTTTTAAAATTCTCTCCAAACCTGGGACCATTGGCAGTGAGCCCAGCTTTTATTGCCCAGCCCCAAAGACCCTTGACCTGGTGGCTGTGGTGAACTACCTACAATCAAGTGGCAGGCCATACCTACTCAGGGGGCAGGGAAGAGCTAACTACACTGGTGTAGGTCTGGAGTTACGGGTAGACCAGACCAGGTCGGGACAGCTGCTTTTCCTCCCCATAGGACATTAATTAATCGACTCATTGAACCAGCAAAGAGGCCATTCAGCCCATTGAGTGTGCACTGACTCTCCAAGGAGCATCTCGCCCAATGCTATCTCTGCATTGACCATGACTAATCCACTTCTCCTGCACATCCCTGAATACTATGGGCAATTTAGCATGGCCAATCCACCCTAACCTGCTCATCCTGGGATTGTGGGAGGAAACCGGAGCACCCGGAGGAACCCCACGCAGACAAGGGGAGAATGGGCAAACTCCACACAGTCAGTGGCCTGAAGGTGGAGTCGAACCGGAGTCCCTGGTGCTGTGAGGCAGCAATGCGACCCACTGAGCCACCACGGCACCCCAAATGAGATTTTACGAGTTTTTGTTTTACAATGATCCAGTAATTTCTTGATCACTGTTCTTGAGATTTATTTTTATCCCAGATTTAACAACTGAATTCGAAGTCCTGCAGCTGCAGTGGTGGGATTTGAACGCGACGCTCCAGATTTCAGGCCAGGTTTCTGGATTACCAGTCCAATAACAGCACTGCAATTCTACAATCCCTGTTAAACTTTGCTGACCCATCCCGCGCTTTTGTATTTCCGCCATGAGCAGAATACATCTGCACAGTATCATTTCTGTCAGCGTTCCTTGATGTTCAGAGGAGGACAAGATAGAATTCAATCCCTGGAGTCAAATAGCCAGGATCCCCCTCCCCACCCCACCCCCCGTCTCCCTCACAAAGTGCCTGTGCAGTATCCCAACATGGTTCAAGGTGTTTGGCAGGCAGGCGATGGGAGGAGAGTGAAGGGGGGGTGGGAGTGGGGGGAGGAGAGTGGAGGGGGAGTGGAGGGGAGTGGGAGTGGGGGGGAGGAGAGTGGAGGGGAGTGGGAGTGGGGGGGAGGAGAGAGGAGGGGAGTGGGAGATTGGGAGTGGGGGGAGGAGAGTGGAGGGGAGTGAGAGTGTGGGGGAGGAGAGTGGAGGGGAGTGGGAGTGGGGGGGAGGAGAGTGGAGGGGAGTGGGAGTGGGGGGAGGAGAGTGGGAGTGGGGGAGGAGAGTGGAGGGGGAGTGGGAGTTAGGGGGAGGAGAGTGGAGGGGAGTGGGAGTTAGGGGGAGGAGAGTGGAGGGGAGTGGGAGTGGGAGGGGAGGAGAGTGGAGGGGAGTGGGAGTGGGGGGGAGGAGAGTGGAGGGGGAGTGGGAGTGGGAGGGGAGGAGAGTGGAGGGGGAGTGGGAGTGGGGGGGAGGAGAGTGGAGGGGAGTGGGAGTGGGGGGAGAGAGTGGAGGGGAGTGGGAGTTAGGGGGAGGAGAGTGGAGGGGAGTGGGAGTTGGGGGGGGAGGAGAGTGGAGGGGAGTGGGAGTGGGGGGGAGGAGAGTGGAGGGGAGTGGGAGTGGGGGGGAGGAGAGTGGAGTGGAGTGGGAGTGGGGGGGAGGAGAGTGGAGGGGGTGTGTGTGGAGTTGGGGGGGAGGAGGAAACCATGTTCTGACACATGCTGACAGATGTTGCTCACATTGACAGTAAGAATTACAGATTTTGTGAGACATGTTTGGGGGGGAGGGGGCGGGGTCAGTTCCGTGTTAGCTCATAACTTTCTTTGAGACTTCCTCTCCCACATATGGAAGCATTCAGCTGAGTCCGGATTGCTGGTTTATTTTGACAATCAGCGTTCCTAAGAATTGATAAGGAGCCGCGATTAGTGGCCAGCACCATCTCGAATGGAAATGGGAATGATGGAGCAAAGAGGTTTTCCTCTCACCCCCAACACAGCAGCCTTGGAGAGGATTGAAAACAACAGAGAGGTGTGGATATAATCTTATCCTTTCCACATCAAAGCACAGGAAAAGGCCATTCACGCCACATTTATGCTCCTCCTTGTGTTCCCTTTTCATCTCACCTCATCACCATTCCCTTTCCCTCCTTGTGTTCAGCAAGATTTCCCTGAAATAACAAAGTTCAACATTCTCTGGCTGAAGACCTTCGTCCTGTATTCCTGATCGGATTCATTTATATTGTATCAACAGCTCCGCACTCTCCTCTCACCCCTGACCAAAAACATCGTCTCCTCACTGACTCTGTCAACCAACTTTCGGAATATCAAAGCTCTCCATCAGATCAGCCCCTCAGCTTTCTCTGTGCTGGAGAGAAAAAAACTCATGGAATCCCTCGAGTGTGGAAGGAGGCCATTTGGCCCACCCAACCCTCCAAAGACAATCCCATCTAAAACCATACCCTTCGCCTGCGTTTCCCAAGGCCAATTCACCCTAACCTGTACATCTTTGGATTGTTGGAGGAAGCCCACGCAGACACGGGGAGAACATGCAAACTCCATGCAGACAGTTGCCCGAGGCTGGGATCGAACCAGGCGCTGAGAGGCAGGAGTACTAACCGCTGGGCCACCATGCTGCCCCAACTTTCTTAGCTTTTCACAGCAGATAGAACCTCTTAATTTTGTTTGTATGTTATTTTATGCCTCTTGCGTATCGCTAATTCGAACCTCATCGGGTGCTGTACCCTACAGCAGCCCAGCCCTTAAAGGCTCTCTTTTCCTGATGAAGGACTCTTGCCCGAAACGTCGATTCTCCTCCTCCTCGATTGATGTGCTTTTCCAGCACCACATTCTCGACTCTAATCTCCAGCATCTGCAGTCCTCACTTTCACATTAAAGTCTCTCTCCCTTCTCCATATAGCCTGCCTCACTGACCAAGGTTTGCACCATGTATCCTCAGTTACAGTCAGACAGATGTACAGACCCTTCGGTCCAACTCATCCACGCTGACCAGATATCCTAAATTAATCTAGTCCCACCTGCCTGCACCTGGCCCATATCCCTCCAAACCCTTCCCATTATATACCCATCCAGATGCCTCTTAAATGTTGTAATTGTACCAGCCTCCACCACCTCCTCTGGCAGCTCATTCCATACACGTACCACCCTCTGCATGAAAAAGTTGCCCTTTATGTCCCTTTTAAATCTTTCCCCTCTCATCTTAAACCTATGCCCTCTAGTTCTGGACTCCTACATCCCAGGGAAATGACCTTGTCTATTTATCCTATCCATGCCCCTCATGATTTTATAAACCTCTATAAAGTCATCCCTCAGTCTCCGATGCTCCAGGGAAAACAGCCCTATTTAGCTTCTCTCCATAGCTCACAATCTCCAGCCCTGGCAATATTCTTCCTATGTGACTCAATAGCAAACCAGTAACACTCGTGTGAGCTGCCTTGGGACATTTTAGTACATTGAAAGGGGTTATAAAAATGCAAGTTATTGTTGTTAGCTGTTTTGCAATCTCCACAGCTGATACCCAGTCTGCTGACTACTTCCTGAATTTTCTGTTGCAGTCTCGGATTTCAAGAGGTTATTTTAACATTTATGTTGTTGACTTTTTGTTTAGTCTGGTCTCCTTCCTATCGGAAAGACGCTGTGAAACTTGAAAGGGTTCAGAAAAGAATTTACAAGGATGTTGCCAGGGTTGGAGGATTTGAGCTATAGGGAGAGGCTGAACAGGCTGGGGCTGTTTTCTCTGGAGCGTCGGAGGCTGAGGGGTGACCTTAGAAGTTTACAAAATTATGAGGGGCAAGGATAGGGTAAATAGACAAAGTCTTTTCTCTGGTTTGGGCAAGTCCAGAACTAGAGGGCATAGGTTTATGGTGAGAGGGGAAAGATATAAAAGAGACCTACGGGGCAACTTTTTTACTCAGAGGTCGGTCTGTGTATGACATGAGCTGCCAGAGGATGTGGTGGAGGCTGGTACAGTTACAACATTTAAAATGCATCTGGATGGGTATATGAATAGGACGGGTTTGGAGGGATATGGGCCGGGTGCTAGCAGGTGGGACTAGGTTAATTTAGGATATCTGGTCAGCATGGATGAGTTAAAACAAAGTGTCTGTTTCTGTGCTGTACATCTCACTGACTCTATGACCCTACCTGTTAAGGAGTACAGAGGTTGACAACTCTGCTCAGGGCATTGTGGGAGGTTTCTGTTTCAGAAGCTCATGGTGCTGAAAGTGTTAATGAAGAAGCTGTATCAAGCTCCACCCAATGTGATACAGTCTGGGTGTGGAAGAAACATCAGCAGTTTAACTTTCAGGCGAAAAATGTAGAGAGAGCTTCACTTTGTATCTGATCTTGTGCTGTACCTGTCCTGAGTGTGTTTGATGGGGACAGTGTAGAGGAAGCTATGCTAAAAGTTTAAATGAGCAGAGGGAGCTTTACTCTGTATCGAAGTTTGTGCCACGCCTGTCCTGAGAGTGTTTGTTGGAGACAACATCAGGAGAGCTTTACCTACGGTTTACTTTCAGTTTAAAAGACTAGAAGGAGATTTATCTTCAGTTGGTACGAGCACAGAGTTTATTTAAAGTTGGAAAGAGTAGAGGGATCTTTACTGTGTATCTAGCCCCATGCTGTCACTGTCCTGGGAATGTTTGATGGGGACATTGTTGGAAAAGCATTACCTATGGTTTACTTTTGAGTTGAAAATAGTAGAGGGATCTTTACTGTGTATCTGGCCCCACGCTGTCCCTGTTCTGGGAGTTTTGGATGGGGACACTATCAAGGGACATTTAGTTTTGATTTAAAACAGTGGATGCATGTTAGCACAAGGTGAGGACGAAGGTAGATGTGTGGTTGCTTGCTGCTAACAGTTTTTGTGTCTGGGTGACCACACCTTGGAAAGTGCAACGAGAATAAGATGTGGACTCCCGGGGTTAAGTTACAAGGAGGCTTTACACTAACGAGGCTTCCATTGTTTGGAATTTAGACCGGTGATGTTCATAATGCGAGGGTTTACTGACAGGGTAAATACAGAAAAACTCAGTCTGTTGTTTGGAGAGTCGAGTTCTGGTGAGGTGGAGGGGTGGAGTGAAGTGTAGTCGAAACATTAACTGCAGACCTTTGAGGGATATGAAAAAGAATGCTTTTCACAGTTGGAGGGTGAAGAGAAATCTCTTCCAGCAATGACACTTGATCAATTGTTCATTTTAAATTTGCGACTGATAGATTTTCGCTAAGCAAAGGCATTAAGGGATATGGAACAACTATGGAATTAGGGCACGGTTAATGCTTGACTGCGTTGGATGTCAGGTCAGATTTAGAGGTGAAATCGCCTCCTATGCTTCAAGCTGCTGTAATAATTTATATGAGGCAGTGATTGTACACAATGCATTGAATCAGACTGAAACAAACTACAGAAAGGAATTCTTCGAACCCATAGCTTAAGTTCCTGGGCTAAAAATGGAGTGAACGCCACAGGTGTACAAATAATATTGGTTTATGGAATTCCAAACTTCTATTCACTTGTGTTCCCATAATTAAAACAGTGCGGGCTATAAAACTGTAATTGGGCATGTTCCACACTTTGATGCTGGGGCCACTAATGTCTCGATTCCAGGGCGGCAATCCATGCAGTGCTTAAGCAACTCCACAAGGGACTGGTTGCTGTAGCACGGTCTATTGGAGACAATGGAGG
Organism: Hemiscyllium ocellatum; assembly: GCF_020745735.1. Lineage (NCBI taxonomy): Eukaryota > Metazoa > Chordata > Chondrichthyes > Orectolobiformes > Hemiscylliidae > Hemiscyllium > Hemiscyllium ocellatum. Next base: position 9,556,631 of record NC_083424.1, on the reverse strand, counting down.
GAGATAGCAGTGAAATAGAGGGAGGGACGTATGTAATGCTCCACCACCAATCACTCTGCCTTCCTCCTGCAGTTTTCCATTCACTCCATGACACCCCCCAGGCACACACCCCCACCCCATCGAACATTCCCAGGACAGTATCAGCACGGGGTTCGATACAGAGTGAAGATCCTTGGACAGGGCTAAATCATGGAGTTACAAACTCCAGCCAAGTCTTCCAAGCTTTCTACATCAGAGCCCAAATGGTTAGGTCCGAAGGCTATTCTGCTGCAGGGAGCGTCACTGCCGGCCTGATCTGATTTTGCAAACGTCCATTTTTCGGGCACCTGGGGAGGCACTGAGTTCAACTATCCACCCATGATCAGAGGCAGAGAGCATGGAGAGCAAAGCAGAGGTTGAACACCACAGTAAGTGGCTCACTGACAAATCACTGGCATCCCATCCACAAACCTTGTGCCAAGAGCATGTTTGCCACTCACCTGGGTGGCCATGACTGCAACAGCACTCAAGGAGCTCAAAACCCAAGCAGGCCCGACGGTTTGTTCCTACTCCAGCACTCAGCACTTCCAGTATGAACACACTGTGGTTGTAGTATTCATAACCCCCCTTCCTGAACCTCTCTGGCTCTCAATCACCTTTAAGCTGTTCACCGCCACCTCATTATTGGCAACTGTGTCAATGTTTTATCTGGTGCCACTCCATGGAAATGCTTTGGAATGTTTCTCGAATTATGGAATGGTTACAGCACTGACTGAGGCCAGCCAGCCCATCTCCACTATGCTGGCACTTTCTTTTAATGATATCACACTCTCCTGCTTTCTCTCCCCTGGCCAGATGTTTATCCAATTCCTTATTGCATCGGCTTCACAGCCTTTTCAGGAAGTGTTTTCCAAAGCCTAACTACTCACTGTGTACAAGAGATTCACCTTATCTCCCCACGAGCACTATTTCCAATGAATACATGTCTCTGTCCCCTTGTTTAACAACCCTTTGCCCACTGGAAAAGGCTTTCCACCTCCACACTTTACCATCAACCGTTGTGGTTTTGAAACGCTTTTTATAATCTATCAATTCCTTTCTCTGTGCCAGATTGAACAGCAGTTTCTCCAGTGTCTCCGTGAAACTGAACCTTCAATTCCTGGTAGAATGTTTAGGAAATCTCCACTGCAACCATTCCACAGCCTTACTACATTAGAGGTGCTATACAAATGCAAGTAGTCCTTGTTGATTAACAGGTTGCTCTGCAAAATCCCTGCCTTCCCATTCTTGCTTCAACTGCGTCTTCGTCCTGCTATACCTGGGAGGTTTAGAAGTGTGCTGTGGTTTGGAACAGAGTCTTTAAGATAAAAGGGAGGTGGATCATGTGACCCATTCCACGGTCACCTTGACAACATGCCTGAAGTGGTCAGAGATCACAGAGAGGCCGGATTGTGTTGCTGAGGCAATGCTGTAAGATGTTCTTTAAGGGCAGTAGGCCCTGAATTCATGATGCATCGATTCTGAGCCTCAGTCTCAGAAAGTTATTGGAAAGGTTAAAAAGAATTGACTAACCAGCTCTTCTCCCTGGACAAGGTTGATGTGTTTCACATTGTCACGGGAGCAGAGTACAGAGGAAGTCATTTCTTGAGATAGGCTCCCTGACAAAATTGATGCAGGTCACTATCAGTGGTCAGCAGAGAGAAGACACTTGGCTTTGTGAATCTCTACTGTCAAACGCAGGAGGGGAAAAGCCTCTGTCTAGTCAAACAGATACGCCCCACTGCCATAGAAGGATTCTGTGTGATGCATCCAAGTGTGGCACGACCAGTCACGGATTTAGGCATGTCTCCAAAAACAAAGGGAATCACCTGGAAGTGGTCACTTGGAGTGACTATGTTTGAAACAGGGAAATGGAAATCCATTGAAAACTGGGAACAACCATTAATTTGCCCTAAGGACTATAAAGACATCTGTGGAGAATATGACGAGTGATAAATATAAAAGTGGAATGTACCTCTCCAACTTTTGAAGCATAAGGTGCCTACAAAGTGTTTAGTCAATAGTGTGCGTAGTCTTTTGTTACAGTAAACATGTTAAAATGTGAGATTTTGTGGTCACGATGTGGAGGTGCCGGTGTTGGACTGGAGTGGATCAAGTCAGAAGTCACATGACACCAGGTTATAGTCCAACAGGTTTATTTGAAATCATGAGCTTTCGGAGCCCGCTCCTCCGTCAGGGGAAGTGGCTTCACTCGATGAAGGGGCAGTGCTCCAAAAGCTTGAGATTTCAAGTCAACCTGTTGGACTATAACCTGGTGTCGTGTGTGACTTCTGACTTTGTGGTGTCATTCTTTAAGTGATTGAACTGGAAATCTGAATTTCCTTTAAGACTTACTGATCTCTGTGGGGCCCACAATTATCTCTGTGACCTCTACCTCTAAGATATGGGAACACTATCACAACCAAGTTCTGTTGCAAATCACCCAGCACCTTAATTTGGGCACAGGTCACTATTCCTTCAGCGTGAGAGTTTTGGATTTCATTATTTTCTCAAGAACGGTGATGATGCAAGAGGGCAGCTCATAGCTACCCTCTCGGGGTAATGAGAAATGAAATCACATCCATATGAATATTGCCAAACCCCTAAGTAGTTTTGCTGGTACTTTGAGATTGTCCTGGTGTCTCCAGCCAATGAAGATTAATCCCCAAAGTAATGGGGAAGAAATCCTCCTGATTTGATTCGATTTAATTTGATTCATTATTGTCACATGTACCTAGGCACAGTGAAAAGTTTTGTTTTCAGTACAGGCAAATCATACCATACACAGGTCATTAGGGTGATAGAACAGAGAGAGGAATACAATGTCACAGCTGCAAAGAAAGTGCACAAAGAGTGAGATCAACATTACATTTAAAACTTGAGAGATCCTTTCGGAAGTCTGATAACAGGGGGGAATAAGCTGTTGTTGAATCTGTTAGTACATATGTTTGAGCTTTGATATCTTCTGCCTGACATAGGAAGTTGGAAGAGAATACAACCAAGGTGGGATGTTAAAGAGAATTTGGGGATGGGGGGGAGACTAGTTGTTTGACTGAGTTAACAGCTGCAAATGTGTTGCTGGTCAAAGCACAGCAGGTTAGGCAGCATCTCAGGAATAGAGAATTCGACGTTTCGAGCATAAGCCCTTCATCAGGAATTAGTTAACAGCCAGCCAAACAGTTGATGGAGAATTTGGTCAATTATCATTTGGTGGAGAGAATCACAAGGTGATCAAACTTTCAGAATATGTTCAACGATAATTGCTGGCCTTAGGAAAGTGACTTGATCACCCCTGACCATTGAGTTGAGTTCCTGAGTTAGACAAAAGTATTGGCAGCAGGGACAGGTGGGCTGGTGTGAAAACAGGAGCAGTGTGAGAGGAACTCTGCACTGTTCACTACATATGGTCCAGTCTAGCACATATACTGACTGAGGCTGGAAAAGCACCGCAGTTCAGGCAGCATCATTGTTTTTACCATATACTGACTGAACCACACGAGGGAAGTACATTCCCAGATAGAGAACAGAATCTGATGGGAAGGGTGAGGGTCTCGTTAGCTGGGCCAGAGACCCAGTGAGAGACCTGTTTCAGGCAAGGTTTGGTAAATCTAACACCAATCTTGGGAGCGGAAAGTGATGGGGGGAAAGGATGTCACCCGAAATTAGGACCCCCCACCCACCCAGGGAGGATTCCTGTTCAATATGGTGGGGCTAATCTTAGGTCAGTAATTCTCACGTTCAGGAGTGATAGAAAGGAGGCTGTGTCTGTCAGACAGATAATGGGGACATCCAGGGACTCAGCTGACATGTTGGCAGGGAGAGAGGGGCAAGGAGTCAGAAACATAGGTGCTGGGGTGGTGGGAAGCGGGACAGTCCTAGTGGGCTACTCTCGTCATCAAAAACAAAGTGGCATTAGTTGAAGGAACCCCTCTGAGGTAACAAGCTGCCCACCCCAGGTTAACCTGGTGGGCAGACTGATTGGCACCTGATCCTCCAGCCTGTGGCTGGTAACTAGGGCAATCACTGACCATTGACACAGTCATAGAGTCATACAACACGGAAACAGACCCTCCGGTCTAACCAGGCCATGCCGACCATAATCTCAAACTAAACTAGACCCAGCTGCCTGCTCCTGGCCCATATCCCTCCAAACCTTTCCCATTCACATACCGATCCAAATGTTTATTAAATGTTGTGACTGTACCCTCACCCACATGGGACAGGAAGGTCTAGTGGCACACAGAAGGCAGTGTGGGGCTTGGGTAGGATGACATCCAACTTAATCATGACTTTCAAAAGGGAATTGGATAGGCACCTGAAGGGACTGGGAGCTGAGGAACTGCTATCACCCAGAGGGAGGCAGGCATCTGGGAACACTCTGTACTACAGGCAGGTGATACAGGCAGGAAACAGCAAGGCTTTGAAGAAGTCTGGAGATAAACGCTTGAAAGCTCAAAACGAACAAGGCCAAATGCTGGAAAGTGGGATCAGAATAGACAGAGACCTGCCTGGACGAGATGGGTCAAAGGGTCTCTTTGCATGCTGTTTAAAAACCCTGCAGCAACGCAGCGAGAGCAGATTTTGGTAATAGGTACTCCTGCGGGAACTGGAGATAAGGCAAGGAGAGGAGGATTGAGGATGAGCAGAGCAGTTATGATCTTACTGAATGGCTGGGTGGGCCGAATGGCCTACTTCTGTGCTATAACCACTCCCTGTGCTAGGACTGCGGCCCTCTTATAGTCTATTCAAAGCAGGAAAACGTGCTTAAGTCCATTAATACTGACCTAATGTGCTCAAAGGATTCAATAGAGACGTAGTGAAAGTGCCTTTAATGAGGGAGGAATTTACACTTTTTAAAAAATGGTCACTTCATCTTATAAACTCCTTTGCCCCCCTCCCCCCATCCCCCCCCACCCCCAACCTCAACATTTCCCCAGCCCCTGAACAGATGCAATGGTTTCTCACTGCCGTTAGCTCTCTCACATACACACATCCTGACAGTTCATTCTGACTGTGGGCCGTTCTCCCCATCCCCCAGAGACTAGCCCACAGTGCTCTCATGCTGACTCGCCACCCCCCCCCCCCCACCCTGGAGCCCACCATCACCGATGAGATTTCGACGGGAAGTCACACAATCTGGGTGTCCCCCCCTCACCATCCACCCCACTTTGGGGGCCGAGAATCAGAGAGGGATCCATCAATCATTCCCAGCTTGAGGAATAGCTTTCTCTCCAGCATTCAGACAGAGGCAGCTGCAGGAGAGATGGACTAAGTTCCCAGCAACTAATTGCTGTTAAATATTAACTTTAAAGGAAGCAAGCTTTAATGGACAAGGAACAACAAGCTGAATGTTTAATTTACGTTTCAGGGATAATACCAAATGTTTACTTTGTGAGAAAAATTACTGCGGATGCTGTAAATCACAGACAAAAACAGAAATTTCTGGAAAAGCTCAGTTTTTAACACCGTTTACACACTTAACTCTGCTTTCTCTCCACAGATGCTGTGCTTTTCCAGTGATTTCTGGTTTTGTTTACTTTGAGAGTTTGCAGGATCCTGTACAGACATACACTTCCAGCAAGTCTCGGCCAATCAAGTCCCAAAGAGTGGAGTAGAACTCCATCAGTAAGCAGTCGCTTCATTCTTCTCAAAGGACTCGAGGGCTTTGGTCAGCTCATCCAGAGATAGCGGCTGGTCGAGCCTCTCACGTGTTCTGTCGTCTTAGACCTCCATGATAGAGGACAGGATCGACTGGGAGGCCGCGCTGTCTGTGCTCTGTGAGAGCACTTTGTACTCCTGCCCCTCAGACGCTGCCTGACCTGCTGCGCTTTCCCTGCTTGACTCTGATCTCCAGCATATGCAGTCCTCACTTTCTCCTTGTACACAGAGCCTTATCCAAAAGTAGTGATTGCACAGCCAACTGCAGCTTCACCAACCATAGAATTAAATCCCTTTTGCTGTATTTTTCACTACATTTCACTCAACTGTGGAAAGGAGCAGTCACTCCCCCTTCACAGTTTGTGACTTTTGTTTTAGCAACTCTCGTTTCCCAACAGGTTTGGCAACACACGTGTCGTCACGTAATCGAACATGAGGCCCCTTGGTTCCATTTTATAACCAACAGGAGGTTGGGCAAGAACCAATACCAACAGAGTATTGACAGCAGCAGCTAAAGGTCGGATTCTCTGCAAAATCCCCGCCTTGTTTTAGCTTCCTCACTTGCTGTTTTTTTATGTAAAGGCCCATTTAATAAAATACAACTTTACGGATCTATATTTCTACAGTGCCTTTATGGATAATTGAGCGAATGGGCCACTGGTGGGGTGGGGTAGGCTATTAGAAGAGGGACTGAATGGCACTGACCCTCCAAGTGGAATTAGATGACACCCAAAGGGGAGCGATTGGGCTCATCAGGTCTGTACTAGCCCCTCCACAGCGTGAGCCAATTAAAGCCAGTTTTTTTTCCCACCTCCCAAGACAGATTTGCATAAACAATGCGAATGGGCAGGTCTGCAGCAGGTCATGGCACTGAAGGGCTAGCACAGCTATGCCGGACCAAGTGGCACCTTGAGATTCTCGAGTGTTAGGTGGGTTCCAGTCACCGGGAGCAGATAACAGATCCCTCACATGCAGGGATCTGGGTTACACTGGGATTGGGGACAGGGTTACCCTGACATTGGGGAAGGGGTTACACTGGGATTGGAGACAGGGGTTACACTGGGATTGGGGACGGGGGTTACTCTGGGATTGGGGACGGAGCCACTCTGGGATTGGGGACGGAGCCACTCTGGGATTGGGGACGGGGGTTACACAGGAATTGGGGATAGGGTTACTCTGGGATTGGAGACGGGATTATACTGGGATTGCGGATGGTGCTACCTGATATTGGGGAAGGGGTTACATTGGGATTGGGACGGGGTTACACTGGGATTGGGGACGGGGGTTACTCTGGTATTGGGGATGGGGTTACACTGGGATTGGGGACGGGGTTACACTGGGATTGGGTAAGGGGTTACACTGGGATTGGGGACAGGGTTACACTGCGATTGGGGACAGGGTTACACTGGGATTGGGGACAGGGTTACACTGGGATTGGGGACAGGGTTACACTGGGATTGGGGATGGGTGTAACTCTGGGATTGGGGACGGAGTTACTCTGGGATTGGGGTCAGGGGTTACTCTGGGATTGGGGACGGGTGTAACTCTGGGATTGGGGATGGAGTTACTCTGGGATTGGGGACAGGGGTTACACTGGGATTGGGGACAGGGGTTACACTGGGATTGGGGACGGGAGTTACACTGGAATTGGGGACAGGGGTTACACTGGGATTGGGGACGGTGTTACTCTGGGATTGGGGACAGGGGTTACAATGGGATTGGGGATAGGGGTTACTCTGGGATTGGGGACGGTGTTACTCTGGGATTGGGGACAGGGGTTACAATGGGATTGGGGATAGGGGTTACTCTGGGATTGGGGACGGTGTTACTCTGGGATTGGGGACAGGGGTTACAATGGGATTGGGGATAGGGGTTACTCTGGGATTGGATAAGGAGATTAAACTGGTATTGGGGACGGGGTTTACTCTTCGATTGGGGACAGGGGTTACTCTGGGATTGGGGACAGGGTTACACTGGGATTGAGGACGGGGTTACACTGGGATTGGGGACAGGGGTTACACTGGGATTGGGGACAGGGATTACACTGGGATTGCGGAAGGGGGTTACACTGGGATTGAGGACGGGGATTACTCTGGGATTGGGGATGGGGGATACACTGGGATTGGGGACAGGGGTTACTCTGGGATTGGGGACGGAGTTACACTGGGATTGGGGACGGGGTTACTCTGGGATTGGGGACAGGGGTTACTCTGGGATTGGGGACAGGGGTTACTCTGGGATTGGTGATGGGGGCTATGTTGGGATTGGGGTCAATGGTTACTCTGGGATTGGGGACGGGGTTACTCTGGGATTGGGGACAGGGTTTACTCTGGGATTGGGGATGGGGATACACTGGGATTGGGGACAGGGTTACGTTGGGATTGGGGTCAAGGGTTACTCTGGGATTGGGACAGGGTTACTCTGGGATTGGGGACGGGGTTACACTGGGATTGGGGATGGGGATACACTGGGATTGGGGACGGGGGTTACTCTGGGATTGGGGACGGGGGTTACACTGGGATTGGGGACAGGGTTACGTTGGGATTGGGGTCAAGGGTTACTCTGGGATTGGGGACGGGGGTTACACTGGGATTGGGGATGGGGATACACTGGGATTGGGGACGGGGGTTACTCTGGGATTGGGGTCAAGGGTTACTCTGGGATTGGGGACGGGGTTACTCTGGGATTGGGGACGGGGGATACACTGGGATAGGGACGGGGGTTACACTGGGATTGGGGACGGGGGTTACACTGGGATTGGGGTTACTCTGGGATTGGGGAAGGGGGCTACACTGGGGTCTGTCACCTTCTGCCTCAGCGTGTCCACTGACACATCCATTCTCTGAGTCTCACCCCTGTACCCACGTTCGGATGAATTTGCTGCTCAGTTCAGGTTGTTCGTTGCTGATATACAATCTTGGCTTGGGCCCACGGGCAAACATCTTGCCTCATATTTAGCACCACTCCCCGACCCGTCCCCATCCCAGAATCCTGCAATCCCCTTTTCCCCGGGAAAAGCATTTCTATTCCATCCTGCTATGAAACTCCACTCTCTCTCTCTCTGCCCCACTCTCTCGCGTGCTCTCTCTGCCCCACTCTCTCACTGTCTTCCTCTCTCTCTGCCCCACTCTCCCCTTTCTCTCTGCTCAACTCTGGCCCCCCTCTCTCTCTCTCTGCCCCCCTCTTTCTGCCCCTCTCTGCCTCCCTATCTCTCTGCCCCACTCTCCCCCACTCTGCCCCATTCTCACCCTCTCTCACTC